>NW_027273660.1:0-12079 GCF_040938485.1 Diadema antillarum | reverse complement strand
TGACAGAGTTAATAAATGCAAAATCTCGAGAAATGTGATCTGGAAGGCGTTTGCAAACGCGTTTCACATACGGGAAAGTTGACAAAACTTAGCCGAGGACCTACCTTGACGGAGAGCCTGTTGCACACCACCCTGGTGATCCGGATCCATGACGGTAGCTCCAGGACCTCCATCAACACCTCTTCATCAAGCTCTAGATTGGTCAGCTGGCCCTCCCCTTTCAGGGTGCTCAGACCTATCTTGTCCTGGGACAAGTTCTTCACAAACCTACACAGAAAGAGAAACACACAAAACAGAAAACAGAAAAGGAAAGATTGGTTTTAAGATGGGTGCTTAGTTTTCACAAACCTGTAAAGAAAGAAAACTACACAGACAAACAAACAGAAAAGGATAGATTGATCGAAAGTTGGGTGCTGAGTTTTCACAAACCTGCAAAGAAAGAAAAAACATACATCAACAAACAATAAAGGATGGACAGATTGAAAACTGGGTACATAGTGCGGAACACAAGATCACTGGCAACCAATGACAAAAGAACAATATTTACACATTTAAAGGCAAAACATAGTTCTGGCATGCCTGTAAACCTGTCAAATTTCACTCCAAAATGTACACATATTATATGCCTATTAAAAAAATGTGTGGAATAACGCTGTAAATGTACAATAACACGATATTTGTTGGGCAACATCAAAATTGTGCACAATTAACCAAAAAGGTTCGCATCTCAGAACTTATCCAATCGGGGTCAAGCTGACTCAGACTATTTTTTAAAGGGACAACTTGGCCTCGCTTTGATGGCGGGGCCGAGTTATCCCTCTGGATTGTAATGGGTTGTACTGTGGGAGTGCTTCGTGCTCTGGCTGGTCGCAGTTATGGGCCGAGTTGATACAATGCGCGCATCAAAGAACCTCTTTGGCATACCCGTATACAAAATGAATGTGCAGCTACTCATAGAATATGGCAATCACAAACTGCGTGTAAATTGTCTGAAATTGGGCTTAGTTTTGTCCCTGAGACCGAATTAAACTGGATCCTTCTGGAGTAAAAGTTGACTTTTATTATGTTGCTCTTAAAGACTTTTGCCAAGTTCTACCCTAGCCAGCGAGCTAGGATAATTACCCAGTAGTTACACCCTGACATTATAATCCAGTCTTTAATCCGGCAACATTTCAATGATACACTCACAGGGGCAGATCCAGGAATTCCCTAAGGGGGGGGGGGGGGGGGAACAAACAATATTTCTGGTACTACTTCCGGGTTTCTCTCATTTTTTTTTTTTGTTTAATTTCTTTTTTTTTCAACAACAAATAAAAAGGGGGCGCACGCCTGGTGTGCCCCCCCCCCCCCTGGATCCGCCACTGCACTCAACACGCATTCATAGTCTATGTGCAATACTCAGACAGAATGATACATCTTGCGCCAGTCAAGTGACGTGCTTGGATTGTATACAACACGCACACTCCCTTGATGGTGCTTTGTAATTGCAGCTGTACAACTGTTGAAGGAGTACATGTAGGTTGTTACGGAAACCTACAGTACCAGCATAGGGCGGAAAAGGTCTACGGTGGGTCAGTCGTCTGTACTAAACTGCTACAAAGACAGTAGGTACCCTTTGCTTCGCCTCGCTCTGCGTCAGCGTCTGAGGCAAGGAATTTTGTTCTCTGAACACTGCTGAACGGCATCGCAATGATGTTGTTTACCTAAGCTAATGTTAAAACAGCGTTTCTAGTCTCCACCACACTCGTAGTCGTACAAGTTGTACTCGTAGTGATTAAAAATGGTTGGCCAACCACTGTATCAAGCTGTTATTATCGCGAGGGTTTAATTTTTGCGAATTTCGCCAATCACAGTTGGATCGCGAATTTAAAAACACGCGAAAATGTCTCCATGATCCCCGAGTGTTAATATTGCATTCACGTAAGCGTCGGCGTCAATTCGCGAAAACAACATCTCGCGAAATTGTCTGTGGCCTCGTCATTCACGAAAATATCTGTACGCGAGAATAATAGCGTATACAGTAATCTGTCACGAGTGTCAGTATAAAGTTTACAGGATCAGGAAAGAGTTCCTTATTATGTCCCCCCCCCCCCCCCCCACCAACTTGCACAAAATAAACAAACCACTATTCCCCCTTTCTAATAATAGACTAAATAAAGGTTATGGGAAGTCTTCCCATAAATGGCATAACCTTTATTTGGTCCATTATTAGTAAAAAAAAAAAAATAGCAATCTATCCATTTTGTGTAAACTAGTGGGGGGGGGGGGGGGACATACAGCTGTAAGGATCTCTTTCCAGTTTATACTTAATAATGTTAGGCCTATAATACTTAGGAATAGGGTTTCTAGTCATAACTACAATTGCCATTTAGACCTAACCCAAATGTCTAATTAAATTACATTGAACAAACATGGTCATGGTTGCGTTTGAACACAGAAAGTGCATTTTCAACATAATATTAATGATAAGATAAGAATAAACACGCAGAAAATCTGAATAGCTTTGACACTTAACTTGTTAACACCCAGTCGCAGTGACAGTGTACAAGTGTAAACTTTGACTATAGTTGGTTCATCCAAAGTTAGGAATTCTAGAACATACAAAACACGTTTTTTGCGCTTTATAATTTACTCACTTTGATAAATGTTTGATGATCTGATTCTTAATAATCGACGTCATTTTCGCTTTCGTTGTTTCGACACTAACGTCAGCAATTCACGACACAAGAAGAGGTGGGTATGATGAGCGGTGGTGAGTTACGACAACATCGCCGCGGGTACCGACACCGACGTCACCGAAGCCATTTCTGGAGGACTGACACCTTTCTCCATAGAATACATGTTTATCGGAAGAGTTCTGATGCTTAGATATGGGTGATGGGCTTTCGAACTGTCAACGTTGGTAGAGTGCGTCTACAAATCCGCATTTATAATATATTTCAACACCAGTCGTGGAAACTCTGGCTCCGGCTACCACGAATAGTAATACTACGGGTACGGTATGTACAATGTACTGAGGTCCAGCATAATCGCACCTAAACTGTGTGTTATTGATCACAGTCAATGCTGTGGCAATATTCTGCTGACGATAATCTATCATGATTATCGTTTAGACTTCTTTAAGTCAATCGCGCTAGTATTTCCATTCAGATATTTCTTGAATTAACAATCATGGTATTATTTCTTCAAAATGAAATATTCTATGTTTATATACACTAAATTTTGTCATATAAACCTCACAAACATATAAAAAAATTAATCAATCATATTTTCTGAACAATATTGTCTTGGAACTAAGAATAAGTCATAACACTCCTGTCTAAAGATGGCGCTGTCTAGGAAAGAGTTTCAGTCAAAGAGCTTTTCCCCCGCTGCTGGTGGACAGGTGGTGGAGAGGAGAAAAATCTCTTCGGTTTCAGTCCTTTATTTTCAAAGAGTTAAAGGGATCGTATAGTTTTGGTTGAGACCTAATTTCAGGTTTCTAAAATTTTTTGATGAGATAATGAGAAACCTCTTACGAAATATGAAAGAGCATGTAATTCTATGAGGAATTCATAGTTTATTTGATGAAAATTGGTTTTAAAATGGCTGAGATACCCAAAACAGAGTGATTCTTAAGTGTGGGACCCACACTTTTTACGATCGCTTTGTTTTTCTTTGTTTTTGGATGTTTCAGTCATGCCAAACCCGATTTTCATCAAATAAACTTTGAATTCCTCTTAAAATGGTATGCTCTGTACTATTTCATAAGTGTTTTCTTGGTATCTCACAAAAAGTTAGAAGCCCAATTCTCACCTCCACCAATACTGTATCATCCCTTTAAGTTGAGTAGGTGAGGAGAAGAATCTCTGTGTTGGGCAAGGACGTGGCAGCCGGGTCAATGTTAGGGGAAGCGATAATTAAAACAATGACGTTGCGTATTCATGTCATTTGAATGCTTTTCTTATCATTCCTGATCGTCGTCGCGTGTTGTTCAACGCTTTCGAAATTTGCCTTTTCTTCTACAGGATCTTCCTTTGTATTAACACTTTTGACTGTCATTGCGATACTTTTCCCTTCTATTCGCGATCACAATCAGGTCGGACATTTATGTCTTTTCTAAACGAATGTCTTTTCCAATACAGCTGCAACTGTATGAATTAATTTCGATTATTTTATCATGTTGTTTTCAAATAATATTCTCACTTCCAATCTAATAATACAATAGGCCTTATACATCATGAATAACCTCTTCGGTATTATGCCCTATTGTAAAACAATGTGAAATCGATTCTTTTAAAGACTGCTGAATTTATATTTTCATGTTTCAATATAACAAATAAAATGGCAATAATACAGCAATGACAGCCGCAAAAATGAAAAAAAAAGTCAATGGAAGAATAGTCAACTATAGAACCCACCCCTTAACTAACCTCACCACAATTATTCCTAATCATATCTACGTACTACTATACACTAGAGAAAACTTTAATGAAAATGAATAAAACACACACAAACACACATATGTACACACACATTAACTAATTAACTAAATAAATAACTATTTACTAAATATTTACTATCTAGTTCGATTGTAGTCCTGTAATATCATGCTGATTGCCTCATTACTTTGAAGTCAATCCGATAACCATACAATGAAATAAGATAGCAATCCCAGGATTTGTTGTTCCGATTTTCGCAATTCCGAAAATGAAATGGTCGCATATTCTAAAGGTTCTTTAATCGGAAATGCTATAAAAAAGAGGTTCGTTATTCCAAAGCTTCGTTGATCCACAGGTTCGTTAAAAATCACAATAATGAAAAAAAATTATATTCATAATGCTCGTAATTCCGAAGATACGTTGAGTAGGCCTACTCACCTTCTTCGCATTTTGTGATTAACGAACCTTATTTCATGTTCGGATCAACAAAACTTTGGAATAACGAAACTATTTTCATGCTGGGATTACGAACCTTCAAAATAAAGGAGTCTCAACAAATAGCGGCCACAAATGCAAGTTTTGGATTACAACTGTTTACCATATTGGGAGCAGTGATTTTAAAAATGTTCGGGTTATCATAATGCATATCATTTTGAAGATCAGTTGTATCACAAAACATTCTACCAAATATAAATTTGGCAATAAAGCCTAAAATTTGAGGAGATACCAGATTCCCCAATAAACCATAATTGTGAAGTAGGCGGTTTATTCTAGACACAACTCTATTATAACTATATAGTTCACATTTTGCATATTTATCAATACTTAACATTGATTATACTATTCAACATTTAAAAAAAAAAATTTCTATCCTTCACTCGCATTTTAGAAAGTCTATCTTAAAGCATGCAGTAAAGCTAGGTTTTTCTTCTATTTGTAAATGGCAAATAATGCCTTTAATGAACCCCTTTTCTTTTCGTATCAACGAACATTTGCGATATACGGAATTGAAAAAAAATTATGATTTTAATGTCGGAAACTATACTCGACAACATATAGTGTATGGATTTGTGAGGACTGTAAGCCAAACGAAATGATCACTTACATAGGCGTAGCCAGGAATTTTTAGAGGGGGGTGTTTAAGATTAGATCTATTCTTTATTTTAACTGAAAATAATTGATTGACAGGAGAAGCGGGAACGCTTTGGAAGTATGGTGGAGAGAGGGGTGGGAAGCGGGAAGAAGCGCAAAGGAGTTTTGCCGATAAACATGAAAAATGGTAATAATAACGATAATGATAATGACAATAACAATTATGATAATAATGTGAATTCAATCAATTCATCGTTTATTGTCCATATGGGAATTTGTTCTCTTTACATGTAACTCAATGGAAATTACATATTCAGAAGATACAGAGACATAGACATAAAAATAAAACATGCAAATATATGAAAGTGACATTAACAGGAAACAAGGAAAAGGAGATGTCAGATTTAATCATTTCATATCTATCTTAACTATTTCTGTCATTCTGTTTAGTATTATTATTATCATTATTATTGTTATCATTATTATTATCATCATAATCATTTTTATTATAATTATTATCATTATTATTATCAATCATTATCGTTATTATCATTGTATTGTGTTGTGTTCGTAGTGATCTCATCTGAAATTTCATTAACTTTACTTCTCTTTTTTCACGGTAGAAATGTGATTTCGTCACCAAAATTCACTATAAGCCTATAAGATAATTCCATCACCTAAGCTATCAGCCGCAAGCTATCAGCCGAATATGACTGTTTGGGCACTTCGCTTGCCGTCCGTAACCATTCTGCGAGCGAGCGACCGACAAGAAACTTTATTTTCTTTAAAACGTAGATTCGTCATCAAAATACAATAATTGATTTTTATTAAGTACATCTTCATGCCGCGTTCGAGTATAGTTACCCAAGTATTATGATATTCAGGCATGGCAGATCACGCTACTGGAAACCATCTTGTTCCTAGATTTTACGAGCGATAAAAAAATGGAATTTTGTATACTGAGAACAGGGGGGCATTTCATGAAGGAACTTGTCCGATGAAATATCTGACAAGTCAATTATATCCGACAAGTTTTGAGAAATTCTTAAGTCTGATTGGCTGATTTCTCTGAACTTGTCGGATATAATTGACTTGTCGGACATTTTAGCTATATTTTTTCGCTTTGGAAATTAAGTGGGCGCACCGGACGCAACTGCTGGCAATTACTGGCAAGACATCAGGAGAATGCATAAAGATTATATGCGAGCGAGCGAAGCGAGGAGCTTGAAAATTTTGACACATTAAAAAAACTGCCGTTTGTAGCTATATTTTTTCGTTTTTGAAATTAAGGGGGGCGCGCACCGGGCGCAACTCCTGGCAATTACTGGCAGCAACAACAGGAAAATGGCATAACGATTATATCGTCTGTATCACTTCAGTCAATTAATTTTCCTTACAACGTTTTTGTTGCCCCAAGGTTCCACAATTATGTTTTCTCAATTTACTTTTTTTTAAATTATGCAACCTTATTCTATGTTACCCAAGAAAGTGAAATGTTTATGTTCTTTTCGAAAAATGAAATAAAGTTTGAATTGAATTGAATTGAATTGATTAAAATGACAGGTTTGACATTTTACGGTCTAAAAACTAAAAACTGCCGTTTGTGTATACCTATTCCTTTTCGCTTTGTAAATTAAGGAGGGGGGCGCACCGGGTGCAACTGCTGGCAATCTAATACTGGCAGCAACATCAGGAGAATGGCATATATAGCGATTAGATACGAGCGAGCGGAGCGAGCGAGCGTGAAAATTTTGACATTTTACAGTACAAAAACTGCCGTTTGTAGCTTTGATTTTTCGCTTTGGAAATTAAGGGGGGGGGGGGGGGCGGTGCGCCACTGGTAGTCAAGGATGTCGGTTTATGTTCATGATTGGGGGAGGCATGACCAGCGAGGGGGCGTCGAAGTGACCAAACGGGGGAAGGATGTCCAAAATCTGCACTTTGTATAGAGCATCCCCTAATTGTTTGTGTTTGTGTGTGTATGTGTTTTATACATGGAAAATTTGGGAAATAGCCCAGGTCAAGTCTTATTATTGGCAATGCAAGGCATTTTGGTATAGACTATAGTATGTAAAGCAACACTCAGTGATCTAGCTTTGATACAACGAAGTGTAAGTTACTGAGGTGTACATTTTACATCACATTGAGCAACATTGCAACGACTCTTTGCTGTTCGGATGTTCTGAGTACACCACGGTGTGGGCGGGGTATCCCCCTCCCACGCGACGGAGCTTTTGCATTTTCTGAATTGATAATCCGTTGCACAATGAATGAAATATATCTTACGTATATACAGTACGGTCGATAGTAAACACTGTATGTATAGCATCAGTGCTGCCAGAGCCGGGGTGCGATTGTTTTTGATTTTTGTTTTTGTTTTTGTTTTGTTTTGTTTTGTTTTGGGTTTTTTTTTCCTCCTGGTGCAAAATAAAAAAAAAAATAAGAAGAAAAATAAAAAAAGAACAATTATTTAGCGTCTGGCGTTGAGGCCGCTCGCAGACTGAAGGTTTTGTTTTTTTTTTTTTTTTTTTTTTTAGGTTCTGAAGGGGGGTGCGTTTGCACCCAGCGCACCCCCTGGTGACGCCCTGTTTTTTGTGTTGTTTTTTTTTTTTCGTAGGACATGCTGCAAATTGTCAGAGGTCATGATTAACCTGAATTTATACTCTTCTTGTATTTGCAGTTGTATAGATGTGTCTATGGTGCTTTCAAATTGCAGAACAAAAAGAAAAGGTCACTCGTATACAAAGATAAGTTAATTCAAGCACTCGATGTTATAAATGTGAAGTAAAGTGAAGAAGTGTAAAGCTTATCCTCTCCCAAGTATCATACCAGTAATATAATGTATGTGTTCTGTGACAATACCAAAGGTCCTGTTTAATGGAATTGTTTTCCTGCCCTTTGTAGTTGCTTTTAAGACAAATATGCTTTAAAAGAAAAAAAAAAAAACAACACCAAACAAACTAGCAAGTATGCGGAAAACGTTCCTCATACTACTAATAAGTAATGTACTTGACTTCTGCATATCTGAAGACAGACACAATTACTGTACCTCATCCATGCAGGAATTATTTCATAGAGAATTAGAAATTTTGTTATGTATTTCAAAAGCCTGATGCATCTCTTGCTATTTCATATCATCTGTACAGAGATGTGTGATGGTGTTTCAAGAACTGCTCGGTACACAAATGACAAATATTGTGGAAAAAAGAAATTAGTGAACAAATGAAAATATTTTGTTAAGATTATTTGACAGATTATAACATGACAAATACAAACCTCACCTATAGATTGTAAAAGTTAAGGTGAATAAATACATTTCTGCGAATTTCTGAAAGAGCAAATTTCTATGGTTTTCAGTTATTGAGTAATGTTTCATGAAAAAATATTGGTGAATTTCATGTACATGTATTCATGCTTGTGAAACTGTGTGTGCATGGGTGTGTTTTCTTTACTCTTTTTTTCTCCAGTGTCAACGATAATGTATGACATGCTCATGTGTTGCTGATATGTATGTTTTGTACGTATGTTTGACTGATGAGTTTTGACAAATTAGTTTGTGATCACAGTTTCAATGCAGATAGGTACAAAATAATGTACTTTTAAAAATGGACCCAGTGAAGCACCTTACCAGCACTGCGTGTGAAACACACCAAAAATACACAGACATCAATTCACATTTACATTCAAAGGAAAAACTAGATATATCGCTACGGCGACTGATATGCCTCCGCCATAATGCATGGTTCTCCTAATAGGTCTAGTACAATGTCTTGACAATGTGTGATGACAGTTTCACACAATTGTCAAAATATTAAAAACTGATGATTTTTACTTGACTTTTGACCCTTTTATAAGTTTATGCATTGAGTAATTTTCAAAGTATTGAGAAAAAGTATAATTTCAGTATCAAATGGGAAAATAGCATTATCTAAACCTGGCCTTTGACCTTTGACCTCACAGTTCCAAAGAGAATCACTATTAGGTTGAACATGCATAAATATGTAAGTTTCATGATGATACCTTGAGTTACTTTTGAGATATGGAGGAAAAAGTGCAATTCAGCACTTTCACTTGACCTTTGACCTTTTGGCAAGAAACTTCCCACAGAATATATATTGGGTAATACATGTATACATCAACTTAAAAAAAAACCCTTCAGGCATTGCATAAATATAAGGAAAGTAGTGATATTTTGAGGAGTTGACCTTGACCTTTGACCCCCTGACCTTTGAACCATGACCCCCAACTTCCCTATATAATCACTGCCCATTGGAACAAGCATATATACTAAGTTCCATGAAGATACCTTGCACCATTTGCGAGATATGGAGAAAAACATGAATTTTCAACCTTTTTTTCACAACATTACCTGTGACCTTTGACCTTTGACCCCGTGACCCTAAAATCCAAACAAAGTATTATCCCCCAGGATATATCCTCATACCAAGTTTGATGTAAAACCACCACTCGGTTCTTGAGATATCGACAAAAACAAAACGGGACGGACGTACGTACGGACGGACGGACGACCCGAAGACATAATGCCTCCGGCCACTTCGTTGGCGAAGGCATAAAAAAAAAAAAGGTTCTTTTGAGCACCATTAAATGGTTCTCAGCACTGTCACAATAGCCACACCTTTTTGGAGCCTGTGAGAACCTTTTTAGATGGTGCCTGTCAGCACCTTTTAACATTGGTGCCCATTAGAACCTTTTCCAATGAAATGGTTCTTATGAACACCTTTTGAAAAGAGTCAAAAAGGTGCCCATGGGCACCTTTCAAATGGTACTCACGAGCACCATTTCATCGGGAAAAAAGGTTCTAATGGGCACCTTCTGCAAAAGGTGCCGACAAGCACCATTTTAAAAAGGTTCTCACGAGCACCAAAAAGGGTGTCGTTATTTTGACAGTGCTGAGAACCATTTAATGGTGCTCAAAAGAACTTTTTTTTCTAAGAGTGTACAATGAACTTTCATTCGTGTTGTTTAGGGTCACCTAGTCCCGCTGCTTGATATCACTAATTGCGTGTTCAAATTGAACGACAAACTGAGTAGAAAATCATGATGTTTCAAAGCGTATGGCTATTCATGTTTAATGTTTCGTTCTAAAAGGCTGTGCACTCGTAAATGATTCAAATGCTTCAAGTGCTTCCCTATGAAAAATGGACTTCATGCAATATTCAAAATGCTCTCCTTATATTTCATAGATACAAGCTAGCGTATTCCTGTCAATTTCAAATGTGACCCTGCATCTCAAAACAAACAAAAAGTCGCCAGACATGAATTTTTAGGTAAGACCATATTCTGAAAGAGCAGACTTTAAGCTTTAAAATGATGTATAACTCAAATCAAATGGACTCTCTTAATCTATCTAAATATTGGAAAGAAAGCACAAACTCAGGAAAAGTGTGAACTGAGAAAAGAGGCTCTGAAGTACAGTGTCTATTCAAGCGCTTAAACTTTACCAAACCGTGCTGGTTGTGCGATGAATGGGACAAAAAGAGGAAGTAAACCTCCAGAGAAACAACAATGAAGGGATTATCAGATTAAACTGAAATTAGGCATGCCTCATTAACACATACTGTCCATAATCAATGCTAACTTTCAAAGCAGAAGCACTAACCTTTCAAAAGTTATTAGAGTTGAAAGTGAAAAATGTGGACAAGGCTTTTCAGAAATGAAAAGGGGATTCTGAAGACACACCTAATCACACTATTCTACCAATTAGTGTTCGAGATAAACTGCTAACAAAACACATTTTCCTGCCCATTTTATGACACCAAATTTTAGCATAATGTAAAAGAAGACCCGCTCTTTCAGAAAATATGAAAAAGTCAAGTCAAGGTTGACCCATTTTACTTATTTTCAGTCCTCACGCAAAATCAGTGTGTGCGACTTTATGTTCGTTTTGAGGTGCACGGTCATAAATGTTCCCTTATTTGTTTTTTATACAGTTTGTTTGTTTCTGTAAGTCATCATAATGATAATCTACCGATGACACAACTTAAAAAGTTGTCTTGTTCGACAAGGATATTATTGTTGCTGTTATTCTTGCTCTTTCTTGACTGTTGAGTATTTCTGGAATTAAATCCATCATCATGTCAAGAGATACATGCATTAATGAAATTTTAGCAGGGTTTACCCATGTTTAATTGATGTTCCACGTCCGACCATTCTGTGAGGCCGAAGATGGTTTCAAGCTAGGATTAATATACGTTCAGTCAGGTTTAGAGGGCGTGTTTCGAAACATTTATCTAATACTGAGAAATTAAAAAAAAAATGTAAAAAGAATATTAGAACTATATAGATTTTCACTTTAAAAAAAGAAACAATCCTGAACAGCAGATTCTCTCCTTTTCTGCGCGGTGTTGTATGGGATACTGTAGCAGGCTTTCAAGCGGGATAATGTAAAAGAGTAGGAATAAAGTAGGAACAAAATCTCTAAAAAAGTAGGAAAAAGTAGGGACATAAGAGGGAAAAAGTAGGGCATTAAAGAAAAAAAAGTAGGAATAAGTCAGGACATGTGCAGGCTTTTTGGAGTAGTTTTCGTCGATACTCACCAGAACTCT
>NW_027273659.1:0-14076 GCF_040938485.1 Diadema antillarum | reverse complement strand
GAAAATAAAAGCGTGCAAATATTTCTGCGTGGCATATGTTCAGTAGTTGATGTCTTGATTCCGCAGAATTAAAAACACGCGAAACTCTTCTTACCCGGCCAAGCGCGAAAAATTAGTCGCGCGAAAATATCCACTTTTACAGTAATACTGTGGAGGACAACTACTATACAACATACTAAAGGTTGACCATAAGCAAAACTACAGCTGGACAAGTCAAAAGGACGCAACAGCATTCATCTGATTCTAACAAGTGATGACAAGCTTTTGTTGTACATGCATACCTTTCAATTTTTATTTCTGTGCAGCTTAAATTTACAAATTATGTATCCCTGCTCACAATACAGTAGTTGTCATCTGGGCCCCGTTGCATAAAAGTCACTATTGTGATAACTTTGCCATCCAGTGGTAACTACCATGGAATTCTTGATTTTGATTGGCTGTTGAGTATTGTTACCATGGTAGTTACCATTGGATGGCAAAGTTACCACAATATTAACTTTTATGCAATGGGGCCCAGGTCATAAAATCTGCATGGCAGCCTATCACATAACTACAGGTTGCTATGGCCAACACTAATGATAGAAGTACTCATAATTTCCAAATACATTTAGCAAACTAGTCCATCAGTTTTTAGTGAAAGCCCTTAATCCTTCCTGTGCCAATTAGTCAAATGTACACAAACGTCAGGAAATTAGTATGGCATGCAGAGGGTTAATCAGGAATTGTAGAATGAGACCATATGTTTCAAAAAGCATTGAAATCTTGCTCCCCAAAAATGTGCTCTACGGACTACAAACTCATACTGGATACTCACTGATTCATTTGTTCATTATCTATCTTTTCATTATCTTTTCTGGATGATCAATTCTTTTCCTCCTTTGATTTAAATCCTTGAGAGTTTTTATTCAATGTTTACATTCTATGAAGCAATACTGTGTACAGAAATGAGAAAGTACCAACATACAAATCCACTTCACTAATACAAAAAGTGCAGATCAAGACCAGACTTAATTTTATGCTATTATAGCTGAGTTTATTGTGCATCAACTTTTGGTTCCTTGTGATCAAATTTGTGATGGACTCACATGAAGTCAGTTAGGACTGTGTGTGCACCACTGGCCATTGCTTTAAACTCAACACCTTCCAGACTGATGTCCTCTGGTTGGCACCATTCCACAATGTTACCTGAGAGAGAAAAAGAAGGAGCGAGATCAGAGAGAAAGCAACAACACAAGTGAAAGGAAATGACACACAAGAGATGACTGTGCAGAGAGCTGTCGGATCAGGTTTCCTGTTTGTTTTGTTTCTCTGGGTTCTTACCTAAAGTAAGATATTTAATAAGACTATTTTGGTGAGGTGCTGTGTAGCCTGATCTCCAGGCTGTAGGGTGCTTCCGCTCACCATCATACCTGTTCAGCCCACAATCTCAAGAGTCGAGGGGACTGTGCCACCTAAGCGTGTCTCCAGAGGGGAAGTCTACTGCCTGGAAGCCAGACTAGATACCATTGTATTGTCACATTCTAAGAGGACCTCTTTTCTCCCTCTTCCCCTGAGTGCAGGTCACTTCTCTTATTGGCAAGTTTGTCTCACTTATGAGGGGTAAAGCATGATATGAAGGTTGGTTAAGAGAGAGATAGAGAGAGAAAGAATAAAAATACAACAGAGGTGTCACTTGGTGAAATTTTTACAAAAGATACGTACACAGGTTGTATTCAGATAAGAATCATACAAAGTTCAACAGTTTATTACCTTATGTTTCATATTCTTTTAAAAAGACCTTGCATGGAACTGGCTTAATCTTCATAATGACATACAAATGCAAGTTGAACTAGAGATTGTAATTTGTCATCACTGACAAATTAAGGTGATCCGATTTTTTTTTAATCAATGATTCGAGTCCTGATCGTAATAGGCATGACAATACAAGTTTCATCTGTGTTTAGAGACATTGGCCGTGTGAGGTTTGGATTCTCATTTAGAAAAGGGAGTCATATCTGCCATCTTTGGTACCAATTCTGTATACACTGAATAACGAAGATACAGCAACGAATACATATGACCTTTGACCCACCTTTACACTCCCAAGATGGCATCTGAGGAAAAAGTGGTTATTTTGTGAAATGATTCTTGCGACATCGTCTATATTCGTGTGCAAAATATGGCAAAGATAGGACAGGTATTCACCAAGATGCAAAATGCAAGGTCTTAGGTACAACATAAAATCTGGGAGAAATTCACCGAAGGGTAAGTGAGAGCTAGTGCTCGATAAAGAAAAGCATGTCGATTTTCACATTAAAAAAAAATCCCTCCCATAGAGATAACACGTCATAACGAAAATACAGAAAGAAGTACATATGACCTTTGACCTCACTTTGCACACCCAAGATGGCGTCTGAGCAAAAAGTGGTTATTTTGTGAAATGATCCTTGTTACATGGTCTTTGTGTGTGCAAAATATTGAAAGATAGGACATGTATTCACCAAGATACAGGATGAAACATTTATGACCTTTGACCCTAATTTACATACCCAAGATGGTGTCTGATCAAGTAGTTGTTATTTTATGAAATAATGTACGTGACATGAACTAAACATGTGCAAAATATGGGATTGATAGCCATTGTTGTTGTTCATCTATTGCACAGAAAGTAGTAGAAAGAAAGAAAAATAAAGAAAAAATATGTTATTTTATAGAAATTTGAAGGAGAAGCATAAAAAAATCAGAAAAAGATAAAGTTAAGAAGGGAGATTAAGAATAACTAAAGAAAAAGAAGAAAAAAAGTGTTTAAAAAAATGAAAAAAAAATATTGGCAGGGGTGAGCCTCGAACCAGGGACCTTAGGATTACGAGTCGGATGCGCTATGCAATGACCTATTTCATGCTCCATAGGCCCTGTGTATTAAGCAAAATGACGCTGCATCGAAGCCACGTGCCATTTTCAACCAAGTTTTTCGACGTGATGCCGACGTCGTATGAAAAAATGAAGGGCACACTTACGATAGCCCAAAGTCTCAGCTACAACATACTAAAATCTGGGAAAAATTCACCGAAGCAAAAGTGAGCTAGTGCTCGAAAAAGAGAGTCATGTCAATTTTCACTGCCAGAAAAACTGCTCTCCCATAGAGATAACACGTAAACTGGTCAAATTCTACAAGGATACATTCAATCCATTTTTACGAGGCGATGACGTCATCCAATCAAAATGTTGTTTTTACATTAATGAAAGAACATTTCATAAGCTACAACATACTGAAATATGGGAGAAAATTGGCAGAGGATAAGTGAGATACGCTCGAGTAAACTTGTAATTTGATGACGTCATTTTGAAAATTTACTTTTTTTACTTTATTAAGAAATTTGATATCTTTTAATCATTTTGTCAGCATTGCCTACCCATGAAATGACATGTACAACTCATCAGCTTTCAATATATGTAAAGAAAATGGGGGGTCACCGTCCATCCTGACGAGTAAAATCGGATTTAAAATTGGCAGTTTTTTGGCATAGTTGCACTGTATATCGCCATTGACGCAGCGCGCGGAATTTCAACTTTGACGGCCCCGTATGACGTCATATTGAGTCGGATTGACTTGAAACGTGGTATAAATATTCCTTGACATTTCAGACATGCGATCAAAGTGAAAAAACGGGAAATTTCAATTGCATATGAGCTGTGCGTGCGTATATGCGCGCGCGCGTACGCGTCCGTCCGATTTTTTCAATTTTTCAAAAAATGCTCCAAATGGTCTGAAACGTGTGCAAAAAAAATTTCAGCTCGATTTGAGCATACAAATATTTCAACGCGCGCGTACGCGCACGTTTTAAGAGAAAATATGAATTTTGAGAACATGAGTAGAATGCGCATAATTTTAAATATATGTGACGTAAATTTCATTGAAAAATTCTATTTCATTAATGAGATATGATTGAGAATGTGTTTTCATATAATGACGTCATAGTGACGTCACGGTCGACTGATCACAATGATACATTAGATTTGCCGTCTTTGGGACATGATGCATACATGATATAATTTTGAAATTGACAGGCAGCGGACTTTCTGAGCTAACCTCTGCACAACTTTTGAGGAGAAATAAAGAAGAAAAACAAAGAATCCGTACAGATACAGAAGGTGATCCGAGAGGATACTCGGATCACCTAATAAGGTTCATGCTACTGCTTGACAAATTGCCCTACATCGGAAGAATATCATGAATTTGAAAGGTTCAAGTTGTTCCAAATTGCAAAGATAACTATGACTGACTAATGTACACAGACTTGGACCCCGTTTACAGTGCGGGGCTGGGCAGAGCCGCGGCCGAGCCCAGCCTCATCTACACTGCCGGGCTCGGCCGCGCTTTTAATTCAAACCTTTAAATATTTTGTCGTAGTGGCGCTCTGCTTGTAAACAAACACAATTTGGTATAGTCTGGTTTTCACACCCTTTGCCAACTGGATTCCATGGCGATGAAGTCGCCGTTCGGGCAAAGGCCTTTGCCAAAGGAAAAATCCTTTGCAGGACAAACCCATCTTAAACTATACTAGTTTTTGACGTTGAAGGGTTTAATATCCTGAATAACGAAATAGTACGGGCAGGGGGTTTGGAAGCCAGACTAAAATTGGCCGCGCATTTGGCCCAGTTTGCGTTTACACTGAGAAAAGGCCGGGCTCAGTCGCGGCCGAGCCGCGGCCGAGACCACCTCCAGAGCGTGGCCAAATGCGCGGCCAATTTTGGCCCTGCATTTGGCCTTTTGCGTGTTTACACTGAAATGAAGGCGGGCTCGCCTCGCACTGTAAACGGGGTCTAATACATTCTATGTGGATCATTTATTAATATAAAATACAACTATTTATACTGTTCTTGACCTCATCAGATCAAGGCACAATGAGCTTTTCAAAAAAGTGAATGATGCTATGTCAAAAATTTGTACATAAACACGCCACATTACAATAAGGTTGCACCTGTGATTTCTTTCTATCAAATATTCCAGCTGCTGTGCCTCTCAATTCATATATCCTTTCCAATAATTCAATTACATGACAAATGCTGTGAATCATAACCCATCAATACATATTACTAAATAGATATCCATCCCAGCAGCTACCGTAATCTCTTACAACACGCCAGGGTTGGCCTGCTAATTACCAGCCAAATGTTGGTACAGGTGCACTTTTTCTCACACTGACAACGATAGAACCAATGGGATGGAACCATGGAAATTATTAATTAGGAAGGTATGCACCAATACGTTTATGATTCTATGCGGTGATATGCACTAATTCAACTTCCATTTTGAAAACAGATTTCCCCCCCCCCCCCCACTCATTTTGTGACATTACAGCAGCTGCAAATAGCATTCTTTGAATCACACACACTACAATTTAGTTGTAAAATCATAATAAATAAGAGCAACTGAACAAAACATTTATTAGATCATCAAATAGAATTTGGGTATTGTTTATTACAACTAAACAAACAATCGAGTCCACAAAATGACTGACCTCACGCAAGGTTTTAATCTTAAATTTTATGACGGAATTGTGTATAATGCCATTGCAGGATGGTTTGGGGCCTTGGATTGTATTAGCTATTCCAATGGTCCATGGACATAAATTTTAACACACCAATGGCAGGAATGGAAGACATTTTTATGAAAGGCACCTTCAGGAGTAAATACAGTTTATGACATCATACTACCTTATGGAGGAAAATCACAACTTGTTGAAATTTGTGTAATATTATAAAGTACCAAACATTTTTTTTTCCTGTTACAAAATGTACTGCACATAGCATTGCCATTAGGAACTACCTTTTACCATTATTCACAGTGATGGTATTCAACATCAGTGAGTAGGAAGAACTGAAGAGATCTGTGCATTAAAGGACTCTTGCACATAAATGCAAGTCATACTAAACTCATGATCAGCCTGATATCTACGCAATTTGAGAGTGGTGTCATATTTGTCTGACAAGGAATTCTCATCAGCTTAGTAATTAATCCTCACCTCCCCTTAAAAGCATACATATCTATGATAAGCACTTTTAAATGCTAAGTTAGAAAATATGAAAAACCCTTTTCTCCAGGACACTTTTTGTCTGTTTGGCAACAATTCTATGATAAGTAGGTGGTATCTTTGTCAATGCTTTCCACATCATAAATTTTATTAGCATATGTTTACTAAAACTGAATAACTCTCATGCTAAAGGCTTTGCCCATGTGAGTCACCAAAAGGCAAAGAACTGCATTTAAGTGAATTTGTACTTCACTGAAAATCCCTACCAGCAGGTCTGCTGCCTTCATGCTTAACATAATTACTGTATGTATTGTGGAGGCTCAAGACAATATACCTGTTTTTTCATAAGACAAGTGTCATGGGTACCTTTTAATAGCAGCTGACATTTATTCTCTTACCGGCAAATTGAATGTTGCATTTTTGCTACAGGTGGCAATCAATTTGTGATTTGTCGATCTTGCTTGTGCTGGTTGATTGGCCAAATTTACAAAAAACTGAAATGCTGCACCATATATGGCATGTACAGTAATTGTACACTTCATTTTATTTCAATCGTAAAGCAATGTAAAGATACAATACAAAGAAATGTGTCAGTCATTCTTATCCATGTGAGCATATGAATAGTAAGCAAATAATCAACGTTGGTGAAGGTGATGGGACAATAAAACTATCACTTCCAAGGCGATCTGGATGTAGCTATCTTACCGAAGCGCAGCTGAGGAAAGATAGCGTACATGTTCAGATTGCCGAGGAAGTGATAGTTTGTCTCATTGCCTGAAACTAAAAGTTGATTATTTGCTTTATATTCCACATCTAGGGTCCTAGATATTCCCATTTTATTCCACATCTGAAACTGTTTTAGCTGTCTTAGGGTATCCTTGGGGCTTAGGCTACGTAGTTTACTTTAGACGTATGTGCGTAGATGACAAAACAACGAATTTGCTCCGCGCGGGTCCACGCCCCGCGCGTGGCACTGAAATAAAAGTGCATTGCACTGTGGTCTATCACTTGACCCAGGTCAAATGATAGACCACAGTGCAACGCACTTTTATTTTACGCGTACTCAAAATTGTAAGTTATATCACGCGTTAGGACTGTGTGGACTAAGAGCTGATCAGCGAAACAAAATGACTATCATCATAGAGTGTAACGAACCTTCTCAGGTGATGTGATGGGCAAAACTACGCTTTATCACGTGATCAGCTCTTGACCAATCCTATAGCAAGATTCTTAGTATGTGGAATATAATATTTTATATCAGTTCACTATTAAAACAGAAAATAAAAAGGGGGAAATGCAACCACACATGGTCTACTTGTTTGCATACCTTTGCAAAAGAGGGTGGTCTGGAAAGCCAGAAATCTTGCCCGACATTGCTGAAAGAGCTGACTGTAGATTGAACTCAGTGAACTTTTGATTTAGGAATAGGTGTACTCAGTGTTAACTCAGGTTCTTGGGAACAGGACGATATATAAATTTGAAAGCGTTAGTAGATAAAAAGCATTAGGACATCAATTAAGCCTAGTCCTCTGCCTTATTGAAATGGGTTTTGGTACTTTGAGTATGAAGCTATTGAGGTTCAGCAAGCTTAGGAGTAGTTTCAAGTGTCTCGGGTAAAGGGTCCGTGAAGAAATCTGGTTATAACCATAACAATGTGTCACATAGCTTTGAGGTTTCTTGTGCTCAGGATAACCAACTAATTAAAAAGTTCGCATTTCCTCTTTATTGATAAGCATGCACATCCATATTTGCAAGATGATTGTGCAATTTTCAAAAAAGAAAAAAAAATGAAAAAGACCTTTGTCACAGTTTCTGTCTATGCTGTGGGTTTTGGTTAAAAAACAAACAAGAAAATTACCTCTCTTGTGATAAATGATGTGACGAACCTGGTGAGAATAGACTGTAGATTTTCTGTGAGAATGGACAGTCAAGTGCTATCTGCTTCCACTTGAGCCTGATGAAGTCAGTAAAGATTTGCTTTTTTCAGGGTTTAATATTTCTAAATAAGTTCTGTAAGCACTTCAGTGATACTTCATTTATTACATCTCATTTCCAAGAAACTACCAGAGAAACAGTGAGAATATATGCGACCAAATATACACAGTTTTGGGAAAAAAAATCAGCTTTGAAGTTTTAGATGCCACCAATCATGGACAAGATCAGGTTTTGCAGTAAAATCATTGCACTATACAAACATGCCCCATTTTTAAGCCCAAATTTTGAAAGTTCAAAACATTCCCAGACTATGAAATTTGGATTAAAGTTAATTTACCTGTTGATCAAATTTATGACAACTGAAGAACAAATGAAAGCTCTATTTTTTCAGTCAAATCCCCTTAATTTGTATTTACATGGCTGTAATGTCTATGGAAGGTTGATGTGATGAGGGTGTGAATCACACGTGACTTGTGTGATTTTGTCATTCCATTACTTTCAAGTCTGGGAAATGCGTGTTGTAGCAAAATCAGTCCGTCCTCAATTCTTTCATCATACTGTAAATGCTATCTTTTGTGACTCTTGAAAAGCCAGTGGACTTTGATTTCGAGCCTCGTTTTTCAGAGGGTTACACCTCTGCTGTCTAAAGAAAACATGATTATGACGTACATTCCTTGGTCACTCAGAAGAGTGTCAGATTTTTTTGTCATTGTTGTATTGTGCAATTTAAAGTTCTGGTGCTATGTTTGACACATCAGTTTGTTTTGTGGGGTTTTTTTTTCAGTTTGGAAATGTGACTAAATTCTCAGCCAGTGGTGCAATGACTCATATTTGTTGAAGACATTTAACATTGGAACGCAAAGTATGGCTATGCTTTGGGTTAACCCTGTATGTGCCCCAGACACTAAGCTGTGAATTACCATTCTGTTGTAATCAGCATTCACCTTATCTTTTAAATTTGACTTTTAGTTGTAGTTGAATTTTGCCAATAGACTCAGGATAGCAATGTAACAGTCCCACAGGAAAGCCATTCTGACACAATAGGGATTAAGGAGATTAGGTTATTATCTACTTACTCATTGGCAGTCAGTGTCTAGACATCTCTGCCAATCATACAGTAAGGATTAAGGATAAATTTCCAGTCGCTTTCAATCAAAAATGTGTTTCAAGCTTATACTGTGTTTTATGTTAAATTCATAATGCTATTCAGTGATGTTCTGATTTTCAAATTCATCCCATTTCATATATTCACTTTTTTTTTTGGGGGGGGGGGGGAGGGGGGTACGGTACAACAATTTTTTTTTTCTTACAGTGGTAACACAAATCCTGTTAATGGAATGACAACAAATGCATGCAAACTGGATTTCAAGTATTGAAATTCAGAAGCAAGATGTGACTTGAATTGCTCACTACCCAGGTACATGAATAGCCATAAAGAGGTTAGTAACCCAGCCTATTGCCGCATTCTCCAATACTTCTGTAAGAAATGTCTCACAGGTTGCCACATCCATGTAGTTCAAAATAAAATGAAGAAATAATGCTTGTAAAAAATTTGAAAAATATATGTATATGCAAATTGATATTCAGATTTGATGAATTTAATGAAGGCCATGACACATTTCATGAAAATGCTGTTGTAACATGCTTCATAAAAACTGAACCGATATCAGCAACTTTCCCACAATTTGAATTCAAACTGGGCGGTAAAAAGGATATCGCAATGTCAAGTTTTGAGTAAGTATAAGATTTTTCAACCGAATCTGTTCATTTTAGAGATTTTGCAGCTGTTATATCCAGGTAGTATGAACTTCCTACTAGTGGTTGATTAACAGATGCATTCAAGTGTCAAGATTTTTTATTCCCCAAGAACCCATTTATAAACTAGTCAATTCACATGTTCACAACAAATTAATTTCAATACCTTTAATTTAGTTGCGTGCAATAGCTCGTAATTCATCAAGCAAGTGTTGGGCAGGCTTTCTCATTTTCAGAAACAAAGCATATTTTGAGAAAAATTTGCATAGAATATGAATATGTGTGTTAAATAATCTATGTGAGTGAAAACTACATTTAAATATATCATCAAATTGTCTATGCTACAAAATCTTGGAGCATATTGGCTAGAAGAAGTATACTTTGTTGGTGCTTGATAAGCAAAAAATAAGAGGAAAAAAGATAACCAGACAAAGAAGTATCTTGTATAGTCTTCAGAAAATCAGTTTTGAGTTCTCCTTAGTAGGATTTCATTTCATTTCATTTCATTTCATTCATTTATTTAACCACGGATAAAAAAGCCCAATCAGCAAAAGTGGTTTTTCAATGGGGCCGTTAATCAATGTACATAAATCATGTTAACATGATAAGAAATGAATATTTTCATAGAATATATTCATGCATATATGCTCAGAGTCCAAGTATACAAAATGAAAGACAAACATAACACTAAAGATAACTTTCAAAACAAGTACCAGTAATTAGAGCAAGCTGGTTTGCCATGTGAGAATCTTATATCAGTCAGATTCCAGCAATGTACAAATGTGTGTAAACTACCATCTTAAAAGGATGGTATAGTATTGGTTGAGGTGAGGATTTAGCCTTCAACTTTTTGCAAAATACTTAGAAACCACTTTATGAAATATTAAAGAGTGTCACAATTCTAAAAGAAATTCAAAGTTCAATTGATTAAAATCGGTTTTGAAATTGCTGGAATATCCAAAAACAAACTAAAACAAAGCGATCCTCATAAAAGGTGGGTCTAAATTCAAAGTTCAGTTGATGAAAATCGGTTTTGAAATTGCTGAGATATCCAAAAACAAACTAAAACAAACAATCCTAATAAAAGGTGGGTCCCACCTTTTATTAGGATTGCTTTGTTTTGGATATCTGAGCCATTTCAAAGCCAATTTTCATCAAATAAACTGTGTATTCCTCTTATAATTATATGCTTCTTTATATTTCATAAGAGGTTGCTCATTATCTAAAAAAAAATCAAAATCATCATCAAAAAATTTTGGAAACCTGTTGCCCCACCTTAACCAAAACTGAACCATCCCTTGAAGAATGTTGAACAGTATTAATATTATGATTTTGGTATTACTGTATCATTCAAACTCCATGCTCTCAAAGAGTGTATGACTTTTGCTGCGTAATTTTCGAAAAAAAATGGACAGAAATGGTGAGAAAGCCAGTTCCCTGATAATCACAGTTTTGAGAATTGTGGTTTTGAATTTGAGGTGCCATTTGTTGTTGTTGTTTTTTGGTTTTTTATTCAGAACACTGTTAACAGATTCCTTAACCCGTTTAAGACCAATCCCAAGTATTCTCGGGCTGGGGTAAATGGGAAATGTGTGTTAAAAATAGGAAAATCTGTCTGTCTGTGATAGGTTAAAAAGTGGGAAGTTTTGGGTAGTCTCTGAAGATACCCTAAAACTAAAAAAACAGTCTGTACAGACAGGTTGTAGTTAAGCAATCCAATTTTCTGGGTTTTTTTTTAAAACAAATACAAACATTTCTGAATTTTCAGCCAAACTCTCTTACTTTGCAGCATTCTGAGGCCTCTCATGTCAAGATAAACACATTGCTGCCAAATCCCCTTGAATTTGCAGAAGGCTCCCTGAGAAAAATGAAATATCTTTTCATGTCCTGACATGAGAACATGAAATGCCTCCCTGATTTCAAATGATATTTGCCTATTAAGATGTAGATTGTAACACACAAGTTTCTCCTTATACAAACATTTCTGAATTTTCAGCCAAACTCTCGTACTTTGCAGCATTCTGAGGCCTCTCATGTCAAGATAAACACGTTGCTGCCAAATCCCCTTGAATTTGCAGAAGGCTCCCTGAGAAAAATGAAATATCTTTTCATGTCCTGACATGAGAACATGAAATGCCTCCCTGATTTCAAATGATATTTGCCTATTAAGATGTAGATTGTAACACACAAGTTTCTCCTTGATTGCTCTATGGAATCCCACTTATTTTGATGGTGAATGTTGTCAGCCCTGGTAGTCACGGTGACAGGGCACCTTCTTGATGGATTGGTCTTATGATAAACTTTTGTCTACCGCCCTATCTCAATCTGTAGACATCAGCCACAGGTGGCCAAGCTCCAGCAAGGCAGATTAAGAGCATCTTCAAGGAGGCGGTGGACAGTCTGGAGCAGGAGGGTCAGGTTTTCAAGAGCAGCGAGGAAGTGGGACTCTTCCAAGTAAGGAAACCATTGAATGGCACACTTGATGATGGGAGTCCAACAGCAGATGCAGCAATTTTGTAATGAGTGCTGTTACTGATCCTTGAAGTATATTTGACCATATTATAGCAATTACTGCCCTCCCCCAGCTAAATACTGATTAGTGATAAGGTTAGAGTAAAGATTAGGGTTAGGGTTAGGATTAGGTATAGTGTTAGGGTCAGGGGAAGGATCTGGGGTAATTGTCCCGGGGTAATTGCCCTAGCACCATATTTGACGCAAACAGAATGGCAGGAGAATTTGGTGACTTGTTGTATGCCATGACTCTGCGTGTGTGTAGTGATTGCTGAAAGTAGAAAAAAAGTGGTTTGCAATTTCCTCAGTTTCAATTATTACTAGTGAGAAAGGCGTCTCCTATTTGACACAGATAAGAAACACTATTGCGCTAATGTGATGCATTTTGGAAAATCTTATACCATCTTCAGTTATCATGGATTCAGTGGGAAAAAGTTTGTTTTGTGCACTGTAACAAAGGCGAGAAATCCAGTGAATTGAGGAGAACTTCATCTCAAAGACTAGTGATCAAGCAAATATTTATTCGAAGCAGTTAAGTCTTACCAGAGGGTATTTTAGCATTGTGAGGCCTCTAAATGTGTTTGGCATTAGGATGGTAATGTCTCTTATGTCAAAATTATGTGTATGTACTCCATTAAATCATGATATTACCTAGCAGCTGGTATTTAACAATTAGTTTAGAATGAGAAGAATGTACTTACTGTAAAAGATTAATATGTCATCTAAGGAGTATATCTGTTTCACAGTTACTCATCAATATTTTAAATGCATTGAAAATGGTTAACACAACATTTGCTCCTGGGACAATTCCTCCACTGTTATTTCTACAAGGACTTAGGGTTAGGGTTAGGGTTGGGATAGGTTTAGTTTGATGTGAGGATCAGAATTAGGGTAAGGGTTATGTTTGTGGGTAGAATTTATGTTTTGCTTTATAGCATGCAGATATTTTGTAGGAGCAATTGTTACAGGAGCAAATGTCAGTGAACTGTGAAAAACTGAGTTGTAAGCCATAAGATATCACACTTTCACTAGTATCACCCTATTTGTGTAGTTTGCCAATGTATGTACTGAGTGTGAAAAGTGGATGTCTGGTCATTAGTGGGAAGAAGACATACGTTAAGGATATTCCAATGCTAAGATGCAAAGTTTACAATATCTCGACAGGGGCGATGGATGATACAAATTTGTATAATACCAGCTGTTCCCTTCCATTGCATTTCATTTGAGAGACACTCACAACAAACACGATTGACACAGGGTAGTGTATACCCATGTCGTCATAAGAAAACATAACATCTATCTGGCAGCTTGATGTGTACGTTGTCTTTAACCCAGTTGGTATGCTGTTGAAGGTGGCAATAATATTTTGATTCCTGTTCATTTGCATCTTTGATTAAAGTGTCAATTTTTCTTTTCCGCCAGCCCACGCACGGAAACAAGAGACTGAATGACAGATTGCTGGACATTCTTCGGGCAGACTGCCAACTTCCCAAGTGTGAGTACAAATATCATTGATGTCTTCTCTTTTACTGTATATGCCATATATTCAGTAAGTCTAATTTTCGTGAATCCAAACTTCCCGACAATTTTGCTAGTGGTTAAATTGGCAGTTGTGGAGCACAGTACTGAACAGAAAAATGTCTGCGTGCATGTTACATTCATGTCAGGAGCAGAGTTCATATTTTCGTGTGTTTTTAAATTCCCAAATAGCAACCGACTCGTGAAATTCGCAAAAATGAAAACCTCATGAAAGATTCGGCATATATAGTAGTTTTATACCAGAGAACCTCAAATAGGGAGTAGGGATAGTCTTTTCCCCTTCTCTCCATCCTTCTCTATCTGTAATATTTTTCTCTATCTC
>NW_027273658.1:0-11320 GCF_040938485.1 Diadema antillarum | reverse complement strand
TGTTTGTCTTGAATGATCAGTCATTTGATTTGACATGTCTTTGAACAGAATATAAGGCATTTGCCTTGTCCATGGCCTCGGACAGTCAGTCGGTGCTCTCTCTCATGGTCTCGAACCACTTTGCTCTTGTCCTCCTCGGCATAGCCAGCATCAGGAAAAGATAAAACATGAGATATAATGCAACTGTTAAATGAAAATTTTAATTTTTTCTAGGTATATGGCTAAAAGCAGTGCTTTACAAGTGTGTATATGTATTTTAGCATAGAAACACTATGGGAACCTAAAATATGGATTTACGCAAAAACTACAGGATATTTTGAGGAGAACTTTTTACAGCATATTTAGGATGTACAAAACATGATCACATTTCCGCATTCAGAAACTAGTGCCAGTGTTGCTGGAACGAAACCCATTTTTTAAGCCTCTTTTTCAGCCTCACCCCATGGCCTATTTGAGGACTTGGAATTAGGACTGCCTGGGAACACAAATGTGAATTGTAATTTCCATCATCAGCCAGTAGCACAAGTGAATTACAGAGTCCACAGGCACTTGTCAGTAAGTTGCTGAGCTTTTGTAACAACAGTTAGATAATTCTCCAAACTTGACCTACAATTGTAATAATTGTAAGTTAGCCAGCCTACTCAGGCATAACAATATGCCTCAGTCCAACATTAAAGTCATGTTGACACAATAGAGATAAAGGGGATTAAGTAATCTCTTTTCATTCATAATTAGTGTCCATATACTGTATATATACATATATATATATATATATATATATATATATATATACATATATATATTATGTGCTAATTAGTGAAGAAAGCAAGCACTTGCCAAGCAGCAAACAAAGCACAGCAAGGGATAAAGAGTTGGTTTTTTTTTATGATACCTAGTACAATGAATGAAGGCATGGCACCACTGGAAGATTTCATCAGTCATACTGATGTTCACCTGATATGAGCTCAAGTGAGCTGAAGTAAGTGTCATCAAGTCCCTCTTGGCTCTTATGCACTGTGACTTTCATTAACTCCTTGCTTGCAAATGCGCACCAAGCAATGTCATCAACCTTTTGTTTTGTGATTTCTTCATGTTGTAGGTTGTATCTCATCAATGCAGATGATGTTTCCAGTGATGACACAGAAACACTGTCTGCCATTCTAGAAATGCTTGTTCCAGCTGTTTACAAGACTCTTGGTATGTAATTTTACCATAAATGAATTTTTCTGTTAGATTTGGGTATAAATGTTGAATCTTCTACAACAGTATGTATATGGATGCTAATGTCTTGGAAATCATTTTATTTTGGTAATCCAAAGATAGAAGAGAATGTTAGAATATTTTATATCAAGATGCTTGAAATTCAATTACAAATACACAATATATGAGAGAAAAAAAATAAGTTTTCTCCTAGCTTGATCGGGTGTCAGGAATTGGACACAAACTTTTATCCTGTTTTGGCAGTGTTTCATATTGAAGCACACAGTCACTTTAACAGGATCCAAAGAAAAAGACAAGGAAGATGCCACCTTGCCTGCTGAATATTAATACATGACTAAGGATGATTGTTCTCACTCCCACTTCAATGTCAGAAACATGAAAGGACAACCCACACCATGCTGCAGCTTGTGTGCTAGATAACAACAGTCAGCAGTCTTCAGAAATGTTTGAAAATCTCTTTATCTGTATGGATTTACCAATTTTGAGACATGAAAAAGGAGGATTGGTATTGTTCCAGTTGAAATATGTCCCAGTTATGTGGCTTGTAGTATTGATCACATAATGACATACAAGATTTGTTACACAGAATTTTGTTAACACTCAGCAACAGAGTTTGCTGATGTGGTCCCTGATTATCCAGTGAACACTTCATGGAGCAAAATGACAAACTTTTATTATGATTCCTTTACATGCCGTAGACTGGTCTGTAACCTTTCTGCATTCAAGTCAGACTGAACAGTTTGTCATACCATTTATGCAGTTGTCTTTTATGTACAATGTACAATGCATGCTTTCTTTCATGTGATATGTTAGATGATTAAAGAAAGTTCAGATGTTATATTTGTTCATATGACTTATGTGTAGGCATTGTTAAGTATGCAGCCATCAGGAAAAAGTCACTGGAGGTTTTGGAATTTCTGATACCCAAATGTGCAGGTGAGTGTATCTTGTAGACTGTAAGCAGGATGTTGTACTTAAGTGTTGTAGTTTCACATGTCAAGTACATGTAAGACTGAGTAAAAGAACATAATATTCAGAACAGAAATCAAAGCAAGCATATGCTATATACATGATAAGTTTTCCCTTTTCAGCATGATACTGTGATTACAGAACATAACTGCATAAACAAATTGGCTCAATACATTACAAAAAAAAAGCGGTCAGCCAGGTTGCATCTTCAGTGACCTCCAGAATTTATAAAGCAGCAAAGAATACATTGTTTTGGAAAAAATCAAACCAACTGTTATACAAATGAAATGAAGTTTACATGCAATTCTGTGCAGTGATATGAAATACAAATTGATGAAGTTAGCATGTCCCAGTGTTTAGTCAGTGAAATCCTACAAAGAATTCAGAGTGATTTAGAATATCATTCATTTCTCAAAGTGGCACAATTTTGATCTGTAACGACTCAAAAAGTGTACTTCACTTACTGATGTACTGAATACTGGAATTGTTATGGGTAATTGCTGAATAGTGCACACTTTTGTAGAGATCAGTTTTGTGAAATTCATGTTAATTTCTATGCGTCCGCCTCGAAGTGGTGCCGGAGGCATTATGTTTTTGTGTTGTCCGTCCGTCCCTCCATCTGTCCCTCCGTCTGTCCTTCTGTCCTTAATAAATTTTGTGGACGATGTAACTAAAAAACGGTTTGAGATATCCTAATGAAACTTGGCATGTATATGTATGAGTAGGCAAAGTTGTGCCTATCAACCTTTAGGTGCACATGCTCCAGGTCAAAGGTCAAGGTCAAATGCTCAAAATTTCCCCCATATCCATGCAATGCCAGAAGGTATTTTCTTGAAACTTAGTGTATACATGGACTATCAAATAAAGATTCTCCAAAGAGAGTTTCAGGTCATGAGGTCAAAGATCGAGTCAAAATGTTGAAATTTCATGTTTTTTCCATATGTGACCCTGCACCACAAAACAAACAAAAAGTCGCCAGACATGAATTTTTAGTTAAGACCATATTCTGAAAGAGCAATAACTCAAATCAAATGGACTCTCCTAACCTATTTAAATATTGGAAAGAAAGTACAAACTTAGGGAAAGTGTGATCTGAGAAAAGAGGCTCCGAAGTACAGTATCTATTCAAGCGCTTAGTTCCTAACCAAGCCGTGCTGGCTGTGCGATGAATTGGACAAAAATCAGGAAGTAAACCACTGGAGTAACAAAAATGAAGGGATTATCAGATTAAACTGAAATTGAGCCTGCCTCATTGACACATTCTGTCAATGATCAATGCCAACTTTCAAAGCAGTAGCATTATCCTTTCAAAAGTTATTAGAGTTAAAAGTGAAGAATGTGTACAAGGTTTTTCAAAAATGAAAAGGGGACTCTAAAGACACACCTAATCACACTATTTTACCAAAAATGTTCAAGATTAACTGCTAAAAAACCACACTTTCCTGCCCGCTTTATGATCCCAAATTTTAGTATAATGTAAAAGAAGACTTGCTCTTTCAGAAAATATGAAAAAGTCAAAATTGGCTAGGTTGACCCACTGCACCTATTTTCAGTCCTCATGCAAAATCAGCGAGTGCGACTTTTTGTTCGTTTTGTGATGCACGGTCACATATCTCGCATATGGTTCAAGGTATCTTCATGGAACTTAGTATATATGCATGTACTAACTGGCAGTGATTATCTAGGGAATTTGGGGGTCAGGGATCAAAGGTCAGGGGACAAAGGTCAAGGTCAACTCCTCAAAATGTCACCACTTCCCTCATATTTATGCAATGCCTGCAGGATTTTTCTTGAAACTTTATATATGCATGTATTACCCAATAGAGATTCTATGGGAAGTTTCTTGCCAAAAGGTCAAAGGTCAAGTGAATGTGCTTAATCTTACTTCTTCCTCCATATCTCGAAAGTGACTCAAGGTATCATCATGAAACTTAGTATATATTATGCATGCTCTACCTGACAATGATTCTCTTGGGAACTTTGGGGTAATAATGTCAAAGTTCAAGGGTCAAAGGCCAGGTTTAAATGCTAATATTTTACCATTTAATACTGAAATTTCACCTTTTTCTCCATACCTTGAAAATTGCTCAATGCATACATTCATAAAAGGGTCAAAAGTCAAGTAAAAAAATCCTCAAATCCCCAAATACCTGCACTCTTAGAAAATTTAGCCATTCATCCAATTAAACGTAGTTCAAGGAAAGTGAACATTCAGCAAATTTGTGACAAATCTGTCATTTTAATATTTTGCCAATTATGTGAAATTGTCGTCACACATTGTCAAGACATTGTACTATAGACCTATTAGGAGAACCATGCATTATGCAGAGGCATACCAGTCACCATAGCGACATTTCTAGTTATGATCTGCCACAAAGCGTCGACGGAAGCATTATGTTTTTGGATTGTCCGTTCATCCGTCCCTCTGTCCGTCTGTCCTTTCATCTGTAATTGTATCCCCCGGCATGTATGCCGAGGTGTACGCACATTGATACGCACAGGCGAGTAAGACTTTCCCGCCAAAACGCTTGTTGTCATGGTAGTTAATAAACCCCCTACTTAATTGAGCTGTCAGAATACCGATTCGCTAATTAAGTGCTAATCAAATTAAGCCCTCAGATTACGGCCCCTGCTTGAGCACTCTACCTATTATAGTTCTGTGGTGTGCGCTCTATAGGCTACATTTCTTGATGGATTTTGTTCAAATTTGATATGAAGGTCTACCATGATATAATCTACAAGCCTATAGATTTTGTACGTGCTGCCCCCAGTGTTCTGTCTTATACAGTGCACTCCCGTTACAACGAACACGGTTATAACGAAATTTCGTTATAACGAAGTAAAACTTCTGGTCCCAAAATTATCGCCATTGAAGTCTGTGGTACAAAATTCGCTTATAACGAACACGGTTATAACGAAATTTCCGTTATAACGAAATATTTTCTGAGCACCACTGACAAAGAAAAACAAAAGAAATACAATATGCTCCATTATAACGAAATGCGAATCGCTTGCGAAAATACGTAGCGGAATATAAAGCATTATGGCGTCTCTGCATGGGCGAACGCTTCACATCACTGTGTACGTGTTCGCTCCTTGTCTACTGCACAGTTTCCGGGGGGGACTTGCATTATTGTAATGCAATTATAATCTGAAATTAAACAAGGTTCGTTTTATTGTTCCGAAGGTACTTTATTACAAAACACACAAATTCTTATACACCTAAATGTCCGTTGGTTCGGAAATGAAATAGGGTTTGTTATTACGAACATTTAGGCGTTATTCAAACAGTTCGTTATTACTAAAGTTCGTTAAACCGACAATGAGATATGGTTCTTATTACGACGGTTCGTTAGTCAGGAAACGATAGGAATTCTAAACTTTCGTTAATCGGAACATTATTAAAAAAAGTTTCGGTAATCCAAAGGTGAAAAAAAGGTGTGTCCACTAACAAAACTTGGGAATCGCAAACTTTATAATCGTCTTAAGATAACCGGACCTACGAAATAACTAACCTTTCGCATTTCTTTTTTTTTTTTTTTTTGGATTTACAAACCTTCTTCGGAATAACAAACTTTATTTCATTGTCGGATTAAAAAATCTTCGGAACAGTGAACCATTCTCATTTTTTCATTTACAAACCTTCGAAATGACGAAACTCATTTCATTTTCCGATCAACGAGCCTTCGGAAAGCGAACAATAACATATTCATATCTAAATCATGAACTTTCGGAATAACGAATCATCGGAAGAGCGAAGCTTCAAAATAATGAACAAACCTTTGGATTCCTGGGAATGGCGAAACTTCGGAACAAAGAGTCCTTCGAAACTTCGGAACAAAGAGTCTTACGGAGTAACGAACTTTAGTAAGAAACGAATCTTTGGAATAGCGAACTGTAACGGAATCCTAAACTATCATTTTCTATACGACTTATTGTGTGACAAAAACAACTTTATGCTCTCGTTTAAATGTAATATCCAAACAAAATTAAAAAGCCACGGTACCATCCCATTTCACATAGCTTTCCAGTGTATGATGAGTATTCAACAAACATAATATGACATATGCGTGGTTACCTTCTTTTTGTTATATATTGTATTTGTTCGGTTATAACGAAATTTCGTTATAACGAAAGAAAACGGCCGGTCCCGAGCATTTCGTTATAACGGGAGTGCACTGTATAGGGTCAAAGGTCATGAAGAGCATGTTTATATGAAGAGTACTTTCCACAAGTGTTCAGATACAGCAAGAATCCAGATATAATGACAAAAATCACCCGGAACCGACGATCTCGTTATAACAGGATTCCCGTGTAGTTGCTGAGTAATAGTGATGAGAGTAAAAATCTTTTTCAGTAAGGACGTTTTACAGACATTTACAGTAGTAATGTGTCTATGATAAAACTTTTCAGAAAGTAAATTGTTCTACTTAAATGTACAGCTGTATGTCAGTAGTGATGGAGGGTTGTAGAGCTGAGATTTGTACAAATGCTGGGAAATGTGCAAACGTTTCACCAAGAAGTGTACAAACGTCTGTCAGGGAAATGTTCAAACATTCAGTTTTGATGGGAAATGTACAAATGCTGCCAGGAAATGTACAAATTATTTACTTCTACATTATTACGTACTGATGGTAAATAAACTCGATCTGTATCAAAATTACACATGAACCTTTACCGTTTTCATTTTTTGTCGAGCCCACCGGAGGTAAGGGGAGACCAAGGGATTGCCTGTGGCGTCTGTCCGTCCGTCCGTCCGTCCATCCGTCCATCATCCGTCCATAAGGCTACAAAAACTTGAATAACTCTTAGCTCTCTTTCTCTCCCACTACCACATTCATATGCCTAGATTGAAAGAAATGTAAATTCCTGTTGTAAAATGTAATTTCCTAAAATGCCTGTGTATATCTTGGCAATGAAGGACTTAAAAACCAAAGATATAAAACACCTGTTTCTTGACCCTGGCCTAATCTAAGCATCAGTCACCGCCGGGGGGGGGGGGGGGGGGGGGGGGGGGGGGGGGGGGGGGGGGGGGGCACCCGCGAGAGGAGGAGATTGTTTTGGTTTTGGCATGGGCTATGTAGCTCCATGGTATACATGCAGGTGGTCGATCTGTGTACGCATGCATTGTCAGCATCGGCAAACTTCTACAATGCTCTCCTTCTTATTCCTGTATTTTCGTTATTTATGGGTAAAATTTTTTCGTTCGAAATTTACAACGGATGACCATAGAATTTCTCAATAGAATATAAAATTGAAAACTTTAGAAAGAATAGAGAAAATTGAGTTCACTTTGAATGGTCTGCCACAGGCAGATATCCTTATCATGCTGTTACGTAATATGACAGCTGTTGTAGTCATTAAACCCTGGCTTGGCCTCCAGGTTTGCCACGCCTTTTGCAATGGGCCAATACATATCCTCCCACTTCTCAAACGAGGACTCGTTAGGGGGGGTATAGCACCCCATCAGCTTCGTTTGCCAATGGGGTCTCGTCTCAAACGGGGGTTTGTCGGCATGAAATAGTGACAGAAACTTAGAATTTACACACAAATCCAGTAGACAACACCGCTCTCTAGTCAATCACCACATAGAATGCAAGCCATATGTGAGAGGAACGGAATAGCGAGAAACATTTTCATAGTTTTGTCGCATTTGGCGATTTATTGACCGGTTTGGGTGGGTTTGTGTGTTTGAGTGGAATATGCGAAGTTGGCACGCTGTCGACTGAGTCAGGAGTGCGAATGTGGCACATAAAGACAATAAACACCAATCCTTTGTTCCCCTATACTGCTGCTGTAGGCCATGATTGATGTGGTAGCCTTCCACGGCTGGCTAGTGACTGCACTCCAAACCATGCAGCTGGTACAGTCTCTCCTCCAGGCCAGATGGCCACAGGAGAGCTCCCTCCTCTCCCTGCCTCATCTGGAGACCAACCACCTCCGATATCTCAGGTGAGTCATCTCAATAGGTAGGTCTTCGTCAGCTCGAGCTTGAAGAATAGCCCGCTTTTTCTGATCCAAAGAATTAGCCCGATCAGAAAATAGCCCTCTAATTTTGCAATGAAGACTGAAATAGCGTGCTATTCTGATCGGAAAGTAAGCCAAAAAATCTTGGACTGATTTGCAGAATAGCCAGCTAATTTGCAAAATAGTTTAGTAGCACACTAATCGTAACGCGTCTTTATCACCTCGAGCTTAAACATCGGCACTGCATGCGTTGCACACCACGCAGGAACGTACTAGGCAGTCGGGTCGGAGTGTATTCGCGCCGCTACTGTTCGTTTAAGTGCGCATGCGCCAGTATCGAGCTTATAAACCCGACCGTGCCTGAAGCTCGAGCTGGTGAAGACGCGATTGCACATTTCAGCTGACTTCGGGCCTAAAGATAAGTAATTTCATGTTTATGTTGGCCATGCTATTGATATGCTTTTGTTTTCCTGATCAAATTTTTATTGTGATAAGATTGTCACTCCTGTAGAGCCTGTGAGACTTTCTAATGTTACACAAGATCAGCTGCTTACAAAGTCACAGAATTTCATTGTTTCTTTATTTTTGTGTGTGTGTGTGTGTGTGTTTTAAAACCTTTAACGTGCTCAAGCTCCTAAACTCAAGCTTTTTTATCAACATTTCATATGAAAAGTCATCCATCCAGACTTGACCTTATTGTAAACTTGGCATTATATCAGGTGAAGCAGTGTACCTCAGTCCAACAGAAAGACCATCATGATCGAGTAGGGATTAGGGGGATTAGGTAGCCTCTCTTGATTGTTCATTAGCTTCCAGATGTCAGCGCCATTCGAAAAAACAACAACAACAACAACAAAAAGAAAAACAAAGCATGGTAATATTTGAATACTAATTATAGAAAGTATGTGTGTTATCTGCAGAAATAAATCTGGTCCGATTGGAGGACTCCCTGAGCTGGTTGACAAATGCAAAAACAAACAGATGCTGGCTGGAATGCTGAGGGAGAAGCTGAATGAGCGACAGATAGATGAGGTAAGTTCTGCTATTCTTTTAACCCGTTGAAGACTAGTCCCGAGTTTACTCAGGCAGGTGTCTATGGGAAATGTGTGTTACAGCAAAATCAGCTCATCCTCAATGAGTTAAGGAAAAAAAGTCTTGTGGTCACAAAGCATTACCTGTAAGTGTGTGTTAACAGGACCAATTCTAGCCTATAATCTAGGCAGAGGATGCAGCTATGGTCTTTACTGTCGCGCTTAACATCTGATGCTGCGAGACTATAATGTCTTTGCTATTCAGTGATATGTCTGATGTGGCGAGACTATGAAGAGTGGGTATGCAAGAAGCATCCACCGCCTATATCACTCCTCTCTCTTCAGTCATTGTTTTGTTATTATCGACTATGAATCGATGACAGTTTTCGTACGAAAAACTGCCATTGATGTACGATGTGTAGTCGCTAATAAGAAAACAAGTTAGGCAAGATGAGTGGGTATAGGCAGTGGATGCTTCCACTGTTCCTAGTCTTGCTACATTAGAGGAATTGCTTACACATGCAGCAAAGACATTTTATATATAGTCTCGCAGCATAAAACTTTTAGCGTGACAGCACAGACAATAGATGCATCCTCCGCCTAGATTATAGGCTAGACCAAATCTTGCTGACGGCCAAGAAATTATGGTCATAGCAAAATCAAACCACCAAGGACATTGCTTGAAGAAGTGTACATCAGAGCATGACTTTCTAAACTTGGCGTGGAGTTTGCTGTGAATATTTGCAGCGAAAAATTGTGAAAAGATTGTGATTGTCAAAGATTTCTCAACCATGGATAGATTGTGATATTTGTCATCTGACTTCCTCTTACGTTCAGCTAGCCACAGAGGCTATTGGTTCAAGCAGCAAACTACAAAATCAAATTTGGCATATTTGATGGTGATCAACATCTGTTGCTGTCTATGAAATGTCTTTTTCAGCATAATCACTTGAGCAACTAAAATCTTTGATGTGAAAATACTAGGAATGTTATGCAATTTTGTTGTTAAGTTCGAACAAATTTTTCTCTCTGATTCTCCCACAGATATGGCAGGTGATGGAGCGGTTGCCGGTGGTAAAGGTAGGCCTCTCCATGAGTGGATGGTGGGCATCTGGAGGGCATCAGGAGAGTCGCCATCTTCCATCAACCTACTTGAGTGAGTCACTTAAGATCAGTCAATCATGCTGTTGATGGGGGCAGCAGTACCATCATGGTTTTTGTTGCATAATGCTATTAGGGATCCCTCATCCACAGTACAGCATGTTTTGTGAGTTCCTTTTCTAAGATATGTGAATAGATTGAGTGCAAATCTCAACATGATTGTCGTGACATTTTCCCTGTGAGTTAGTTAGGACTTATCCCTCCTACTGGAGAGAATTGATATGGTATCTTTTACTGGTGTCAGTGGTGTCTGATGTGATTCTTCCATACGTAGTCCTGAATTTTGGAAGGTGGTTTAAGTTTCCAGACCATTAACTAAAAATAAGCACGAAATGGGCGTACCTTTGTCTTTCACTTTATATCAATGCGCAATTGTTCTTTGACGTCTGTCGGCGTAAAGAATCTGTCATGTGAATATACACAGAAGAATTTTGCATAAACCATGTTCTGAATTTATACCACCTTTGTGAAATCAGGCCATAGGATTTCAGTGCTTGTCCCCGTAGAGAAGGAGAAATATGTACCTATCTACAGCAGTGAGTGCAACTGATATTCCTCCCATCAGATTTGATTCGATTTGATGGTGGAAAGGATAAGAGTCCAAGAACCACAGGTAATAGGGACTTTTTGATTTCCCTTCCTGGACGTGGACAGCGAGGTAATGACATCATTTAAAGAAACTATGAGTGCTCCACGTTCTCCAGCATGTCCAACACCGGAATCTTCCAAGGATTTCATGTCCTCGATTCAGGATGGGAATGACGTTATCGTTTGCAGCACCAATTGCCAGCCTGCAGGAGGGGACGGGGCCATGACGTTATAACATTACGTTGTGAACGACGTGCACTGAAAATCGAAGTTGGTGATACAGTGGAAACTCGATATAACGAGATGGTCGGGACCGAGTCATTTTCCTCGTTATAGCCGATATCTCGTTATATCAGTAGGCATAAAAGAAGGCATAAAATAAA
>NW_027273657.1:0-12327 GCF_040938485.1 Diadema antillarum | reverse complement strand
GGTGGCTCCTTAATATGTCGCAGAATGTTAAAAGCACAATCCCCATCTGCACTAATACTATACAATCCCTTTAACGACGTACATATGGGGACGGGAGTCCGAATGCTGGTGCCGTCACAGTTGATTGATTCCGCGTCCTATCGATCTTCCCGTCGCGTAACGAAAGATTCGTAATGCGTTCAAGGTATTAAAGTGACATTCTACCAAAAGGATCGCGCCCAACAGGAAATACTGCAAAACGAAAATTTAGTTGTTTAATATGTCACACAGTGTGCTTTCTATGTTGGTTTCTCCGTGATGTTGGTTGCTCGTGATGCACGAACATCATGCTGGACCATATCGTTTTCTTTCCTTTTTTTTTTTGTATTAATGTTACTCATTATCAGTTGCCAAACAGTCAAGTTTTGTGTCTATTCTTGGGAATCGTTCTGATTATAAAGATGTAACGCATGCGATTATGTTACAGATGTGTGGACATGACAGAAAATTGTAGGAAATATTCATTTTAAGGTGTAACACCATATTATTTGGACATTGTTAATGACATTGCGGAGGATCGATATTGGCCTACTTGTTAACCCATATCGGGCCATCTACGGGATATTCCGTAGTTCGTCCGAACGCCGCAGGGGCCACATAATGCCTTAGTAACCAAGCACATTTTATTACAGTATACTTCAAATACGAATTAAAAACAAATAATTCATATGATTAATGTTGGCTTCCCAAATGTGACCCTGCACCTCAAAACAAACAAAAAGTCGCCATACATGAATTGTTAGTTAAGACCATATTCTGAAAGAGCAGACTTTAAGCTTTAAAATGATGTATAACTCAAACCAAATGGACTCTCCTAACCTATCTAAATATTTGAAAGAAAGCACAAACTCAGGAAAAGTGTGAACTGAGAAAAGAGGCTCTGAAGTACAGTGTCTATTCAAGCGCTTAATCTTTACCAAACCGTGCTGGCTGTGCGGTGAATGGGACAAAAAACATGAAGTAAACTACCAGAGTAACAACAATGAAGGGATTATCAAATTAAACTGAAATTAAGCATGCCTCATTAGCACATTCTGTCCATAATTAATGTCAACTTTCAAAGCGGTAGCACTATCCTTTCAAAAGTAATTAGAGTTGAAAGTGAAGAGTGTGGACTAGGTTTTTCAGAAATGAAAAAGGGATTCTAAAGACACACCTAATCACACTATTCCACCAAAAATGTTCGAGATAAACTGCTAAAAAACACACTTTCCTGCCCGTGTTATGATACCAAATTTTAGCATAATGTAAAAGAAGACCCACTCTTTCAGAAAATATGAAAAAGTCAAGATCGGCTAGGTCGACCCATTTCACTTATTTTCAGTCCTCACGCAAAATCAGTGTGTGCGACTTTATGTTCGTTTTGAGGGGAACGGTCACAAATAGCAACATCGCATATCGTTCCTTCTTCCAGCAAACCAATTCTATTATTCTACATCAACCAGCAACTTGTGCACTTTCTAGCACTTGCACGCACATCCACCACCGTCACACATCAGAGTTTATTTTTCCCTGCTATCTTCGCAGCAGAATTTGTATTGTATTGTATTGTATTGTATTGTATTGTATTGTATTGTATTGTATTTTATTGTATTGTATTGTTACAAAACTAGTATACGTCCCTTCCTTTTCCTCGAGCCGGTGTTGCGACACGGATTGTCGCCCCTACACGGATTGTCGCCCCGTCACGGATTGTCGTCTGGCGACAATCCGTGACGCTTGTGCAATTCCCAGTTTTTGACCTCGATGGCGACAATCCATAATGGCAAAAAAATTTTTGCGACACGGATTGTCGCCCCGTCAAGGATTGTCGCCCAGGGCTCGGGGTGGTTGCTCCGGTGTTAAGCTTTGGTGGGATGGGTATGACTGGTAAGTTATGCGTGTGTGTGTGTTTGTGTGTGTGTATTTGTTGTGAGCTGCATGGTATGTGCTGTGTATGATTTGTAGGTGCGTACAATAAGTGACTTGTGTATGAGTTTCCGTATTGTTGTGTGTGTGTGTGTGTGTGTGTGTGTGTGTGTGTGTTTGGAGTATGATAAAACAATATGTACAAACTGTGCATGTGTGATGGTTGTATAGTGGTAGTGGTTTGTTTGTCTGTGTGTATACGCGTGCCTGTATGCGTACGTGTGTATGTGGTATATAGTGGCGTATGTGTATATCAAAGGGTATATGGTGGTGCGTGTTTGTGGGCGCAGTTTTGTACCTGCATGAGTATCTGAGGGGTTTGTTTGTGGGCTACGTAGGTCCTACGTATGTGTGTGTTGTGTGTGAGCGTTCGTGTGTCTACGTAAGGCCCCAGTCACATAATGCTCTGCGTCCGGCGTTACGTCCAAAAAAGTCTTCTTTTTTTCTGCGGACACCCGCGGATTCCTTGCTGTCACCAGAGCATTTTTACAAAGCATACGGGAAAAAATATGCGGGCGATACGGAGAGATACGACCAAATGCGAATACTTGCGTCCTCTTGCGGATATTCTTACGAATTGGCTCGTAATTTTGTTCTTTCAATTTGCATAAACTTCCGAATAGTTCGGAACACTAGCGGAGTGTTGCGACTATTTACGGAGAGTTGCGGATATTTTCGGATAGTTACAGATTGTTATAAACAATTATGTACAATATGACGAGCCCTGCCAAGTCAATGTACTATGACAGCAAATTTATCACATATTGGACTGTCTATATTGTACACTGGGGAAAACTGAAATTGAATTTACGTACAAGTTGTGAAAAGTTTTCGCATTTCTTTAATTTGCTTTACAGTAATAAAAGACATATGAAATTTTGAACTTGAAGTTTGAATTTTATTTGTGCAGCTCAAATATGGATAAACATCATAAATTTAAAGACTACATAACATAATTATACCACAAATAGAATACAATCTAGATCGATAAGTTAAACTGAGTAAGAAAACATTACTTACAGTCATGGAATAGAGTACAAACTGTGGTTACGCTGTCATTGTGCAGCGATATTCATGACTTTCTGGGTTATGTTAAGGAGATTGTTATAATAAAGCAATGCCTATTACATTTCCAGACACACAAAAAAAAAAACATTAGGACATTCGGACACCCCTCCCACACGCAAATACAATAAAAGAAAATGTAATATCCATGGAGCGTAAAGTGGGTAAGACTATAGGGAAATACTAAATTCGTTCTCATTTTATATAGTTTATCGCTGTCCCACACCTTCTCGGCCAGAAAAGTGAAAAAAAAAAATGCTGTCACCTCATCCCCAACCCAAAAATTGCCTTCCGAGTTTCGAAAAATATACATTCAAATAGTACAAGGAAAAAATGTTCAGCACCAATGGTCAAGCGATGTCATGCGTATATGCGTGCCACCTAAATTGACCATTTGTGGGAGAAATTTCGTAACTTGACTTTGTGGTTCTGCCTCTCCACCGCTCCGAGTGTGTTGTAGCATTCCTTCAGGTAAATGCGCTGCAGCTTGGCAACACGAGTTGTGTGGCTTCCCACGCGTCACTGTGTTCCCATGCGAGTGGAAAACAGAAAACGTCGAAGGACGTAATCGTCTACAGCATCCCCTGTACAATTTTTATTCCCTGTACCTAGAGGTTCGTTGATCCAAAAATGAAATTCGGAATAACGAACCTTCGAATAAAGAACCTCGGACTAAAGAGCCTTCAGAATAACGAACTTTTGCAATAACGAAATGTAACCCCCTCCCCACATACACACACCCACACACCCGAACCGATACCACATTCCTTCCTGATGAAACGACTTCCCAATGTTAGTATAAGACATAATGGACCGTATGCAGAAAATCAGCATCCGCCCGCACGCAAGCACCACTCCGAATTCATAAACAAATCCGCCAAACAAACTCACCAAAGTCAAAGCTGCTGATAAAATCAATATCAACGTTTATGCCAACAACAGCTTACTAGGTATCCCTACCCACGCGCAGCTAAAAAACACATACGCAAAAATTCTTCCATCATACACACACATACACACACACACACACACACACACACACACACACGCACAAACGGACACTAAATTATCATGTGCCCGCGCACATACACACTTCCTTGAAACCTCACCATGACTTTTTACATGGCATGTTTGCATGGATGTAGCCATGTAAGTTATGTGTTAGTATTTCAATGACTATGTCCAGAACGATATTACCCAGCAAAATGTGCTCCGAGGGCGGGCGACAATCCGTGCCGCCAACACCGTCAAGGATTGTCGCCCCCGAGCCGGGGGCGACAATCCGTGTAGGGACGACAATCCGTGTCGCAACAGCCGGCCATCTTTTCAAGCTATGCTTACAATGGCGGCCCTCTGCATAATCGCTCCATAACTTTAATTGTTGTTGTAATCCCCGCTGCATAGACATCCATACTTTATATTGTATCATTAATTTCCTTTTATATCCTTGTTTATGCCATTCAAACGACTCTGTTTTGAATTTATTTTGTATAATTTTATGTGACCCTGCATCACAAAACAAACAAAAGGTCGCCAGACATGGATTTTTAGGTAAGAGCAGTTTCTGAAAGAGCAGACTCTAAGCTTTAAAATGATGTATAGCTCTATTTAAATGGATTCCCCTAACCTATCTAAATATTGTAAAGAATGCACGCATTCTGGAAAAGTGTGAACTGATATAGAGGCTCTGATGTATAGGGTCTATCTGTCTATTCAAGCGCGTAATCTTTACGAAACCGCGCTAGCTGTGCGATGAATGGGACGAAAAACAGGATGCAAACCACTGGGGCAACAACAATGAAGGGATTATCATATTAACTTGAAATTAAGCATGCACTATTAAGATATTCTGACCATCAGTAATGCTAACTTTCAAAGCAGTAGCTTTATCCTTTCATAAGTTATCAGACTTGAAAGTGAAGAGTGTGCAAAGGGTTATCAAGAAATGAAAAGGGGCTTCAAAGACTTACCTGATCTACCCTACTCTACAAAAAAAAGAGTTGTAAAAAGAAATGCTGAAAATGCACTTTCCCGTTCATTTTATGATCCCAAACTTATGAATAATGTAGAAGAAGGGCAGTTCCTTCAGAAAATATGAAAAACTAAATAATATTGACTTAACCTCCGAGACAACATTCCATCTGTCAGACAAGGCGCTGCTGCAGCCCTGGCTAATGTAGTCAGAGCGTATGGTAAGTGTGCATACTTTGAAAGGGTTATGAGGCAGACAACATTTTGGTAGTGAAAAATACATGTTTTGAGTGAACGCACCCTTCTCTGACTGGAAGTCATGAAGATATGTTCATTGATTAGTTCTGGATTTTTAGCAGTTCTAGAAAGAGTACATTTGTCATGTCATTGCAAACTATATATTCACACATTTTTTTTTCTTCAAAAGTTTACAGAGGTCACAGTATGTAAAACAGGTGGTCTCTATTAGCCATCGCACAGAATATTACCTGTGTGTTGTTTTACACAGTGCTTTGATGTATTCAGTATCTTTAATTGTTTTTCTATGTGTATGGTTTTGTTTGTGTGTCTGTCCTGCTAAAGGTGATGAAGCCTCAGAATTCTTAATGACCAAGATTTCAGAAGGTATCAAAGGATTAGAGAACCAACCAGCCAGCTCAGAGAGATACAGTGGTTTGGATAAGGGTCCAGCTACCTATGGTGTTGTCAAACAGCTTAGAGACAATGACATGGAGCTTCATTCCAATCAGCAGGTGACTTTGCTTTCTGCTTTTGTGTATTTGTCTATTAAAGATATAATCTAGCTACTTAATTTATTTTCAAGTAGATGGACTACCTACAAGGTATGTAGTAGTTCCAAGTCATGTTTCATAGATGGTGATTCTGTGCAAGAACCCTTCATTGTGTGCAAACTTCTGCCTGTGCACTGAGAATAGCAGAAGACTGACACATGTAAAATTTTATATCTTGGTCTGATATTGATTCAGATGACTACGCTCCTATCTTCATGATTTCTTGTGAATATTTTTGCATCTCTTTGATGTGTTAGGTTGAAAGTCATACAAACTTTTTTTTTTTTTTGAGTGTAATCTATACAGTATCTTTGAGTAGAGTATATGTCAAAGCATAAAACTTGGAGTGTGCAAATTTTCAGGAAGACAATTCATTCCTCTTCTTTTTTTTTCTTTTTTTGATTGTGAGAACTGTTATTGTCACCATATCAATCTGTTTGGTTTGTAGTAGAGTGCAATCCCGTTTAACGTATAACGAACACGGTTAAAACGAAATAAAAATTCAAGCCACAACATTATCGGCTCTATGCTTTTTATTGATTGTTTGTTCAGTTACAATGAAATTTCGATATAACGAAAGAAAACTGCCAGTCCCAAGGACTTTGTTATAACGGGAGTCCACTGTATATTAGAATCCAATGAAGCAATGAAAAGAACTTGATTGAGAGCCAGCTGGTCTTTCTCATCACAGATGTATTCCTGTGGATCCCTTGCCCCCAAGATGGGAAGAGGACGAGAAGGGGGGTGTATGGACCACAAGTTCAGGAGGCCACCTGAGCCATGGGAGCTGTGTGATGGGTAAGACTCTTTGTTCTGTGTCTACCAGTGATAGGACTTTAAAAAATGGCACCAACAGCTAAATGGGATAAGTAAGAAGAAGAAATCTAGGAAACACATGACTTCTCTATTGAGTTTAAAGCTGCAATAATTTTGTGTGTGTATGTGTGTGTCTATGTATTTGTGTTTGGGGAATGCAGAACTTAATGTACATGTGTGTCACATGTATGTGTGCTTTTCATATCTTACATTAGCTTTGTCTGTCAACCAAGATGTTTATGTATCACAAAGTGGAAAATTTTCATATTTTTGCTTTCAGGAGCATGTAGAATCTCCACCAGATAACTGACGACATATAACGTAGTTGAAATACTCTAAAACCAGACATTTTTGTGTGTATGAAACTTTATGAGAATTTTGTGAGAAGCGAAGATTCGCGAAAGTAAAATGCAGACAAAAATGCATTTAATGCTAGCGGGAATTCTCGCTATCGCCAATGATGTAAAAAGTACCCGGATGTGGCTTTTTCGTCAAGATTTAGTGCACTTCGTGGGCAAGGGCACTTCCGGCGCGGGGCATATTTTGCACAGCGCTGGCGTGTGCGTATGTGTACCTTACCTATAGCGCCGCGCCGACCACGGATACTAGTACAGTATATAGGCGGCTGTACCGCCCGAGCCAGCGAGTTGCCAGGCCTGTCATACTCGTAACCCCCGCATGCATTGCCCTAGGCCGGCCGGCCTTGCATTAGCATGCACCACCGCACGCATAAGCTAGCACATACCAGTACATCGTACTGCTTGATCATGCGATCGATGTGCACATCACTGATCAGTCATCTCTGCGTACGCTGAAAATATGCTGGAAAATATTCACCCACCTGGATATCGTCATGGAATGCCCACCTTTTTATTTGTTCTCTGTCGAAGTGTCGCGAACACAATCGGGAACGAACCGTGATCTCGAACTTATCCTGTCTCCGAAGCAATTTCTTCCAAGCAAGTACTACTACTAGTAAGTCGCGCACGCACGTACTGCGCTGTGGAGTCACCCGCAAACTTCACCCACGCAGCCACGTCACGTCTCGCATGCCAGTAAGGGTCCTATTTCTGTAGAATTTTTCATTTATTGTCGTGCGAACAACACATGGCAGCTTCGCAGCAACAACCAATAGTCATATTAACAGCAATTTCTTAAGAATGGAGAAATTTCAAATCATATTAAAGCTGAAATTCCAGTCGAGAAAACAGGAAGTACACGTAGAATACAGTCGGTTGTGTGTGTAAATAGCATTAGTCACGTATCACGCGCGTACGAACGGAAGTGACTTTGCTACCGGACTATCCCATAATGCACCGTAAATGACACTTAAATCAACATCCGGGTACTTTTTACGTCATTGGCGATAGCGAGAATTCGCGAAAGCTTCATGCCACAGATATTTATGTTTATGACATTGTTTCTTTTGAATAACTGTTTTACATTCTGATTTCTGGACGTATAATCACCTCTCAGTTTACATAATTATGCTATTTACTATTTGCATGCTTCTCTTTCTAGATGCATTGATCTGCTGACAGAGTTATCAACCATCCAGTCACTGGCCAGCCATGTTGCCTCATTCCTCCCCATGGTGGCTGGAGCTGGACATAGGCAAGATTACCCCCAGCACGTCGCTCTCCTTGAAACCATTTGTAACCAGGTAGTTACATTATCTATCTATTGTAGACGTATGAGGGCATGAAGTTCAATCCAAACAGAGTTACACCCATCCTCCCTTTAATCATAGTACTGATGTGTGTGTATCACATGGCCAGCGCCATGTTTTCAAAAGTGGGGGGGGGGGGGCCACTTCAGACTTCTGGTGCCACTTCCGGTTTCATCAGCTAAGAAGCAAAAAAAAAAAGTGCAAAAAAATTGTGGGGAGGGGGGGAGGGTAGGGGCCCCAGTTCTGCCATCCCTGTGTCACACTCATCATTGTATGAGTCATGCAGCATTTGCTACTAGTATATCGTCGCTGGGGTGACAAGACCCCGTATCTGAAATTTTGGTGAAAATGGCTTTTTTGGATTAATGGTCAGATAATCAATAAAGCGATGTCCTGTCCAAATCCTAGCTGTCTTATCCCCAAATTAAAGCCACCACAGCATGTCAAAGGAAAGGCTTTCCCAGCGACGATTTGAAATGCCAATATTTTCTACTCTACATATGCCGTAACTTTTGGAGTGATAGTTCATCTATGATGAAAAAATGAAATATGAGTTGTGTGGCATTCATCTAATACATGTTTTGAAATGTTTTCTGATTATAGCTACCCATTTTGGCAAGAAACCTTGGGAAGAGACATTTTAAGCCCCATCTGGAACTGTTTTTCGACATCATCTTTGAAGCACTGGTGAGTTTGCTATTGATAGTGAATATACATAGTATGTACTATAGTGACTGCTTAGAAAGTTACTGTAAAAGTGGACATTTTTGCAGGGTGGCTATTTTTGCACATTTCACGCAACAAGAAATTAGTGCAAAAGTGAAAGTTTGCAATTTTTTTATTGTTATGTGCAACACTATCTAATACTTTGATTCCACAGAATTATAAATGTGATATTCATCCTACACTTTAATAGTAATGGCTGACTTCACTCTGCACGTGTGCTCTATGCACTCAGGTACCATTTTGACAGGATGTACCTGAACTTCTGAACTTTTCTGCAAGTCCACACTCCATGATTTGGTTGCTCCTTGAATGCTCATATGCTAGCATACAAGCCATGAGGGGTAAAGCCTAGTGCCTGAAACTATTTCCTCTCTTTTTTTTTGTTTGCCTGACAGAGCAGTGACAGTGCTCTTACCTCCAATTCAGCCAGCCAGTGTTTGGATTCACTCAGCAACTTTCTTGGACCCAACATCCTCAGGGGAAGGATAGAGCAGCATAACCCGGCGTGAGTCTCCTCTTCTCTCACTTTTCAGATGCAGCCAATAAATTGTGCAAACCCAGAGATGCCCACTGTTTAATACTTTCTTTTTTTTCAGAATTTTTGTGCTGTTTGTTTGCCCCAAATACTGCAGATTTCGTGGAAAATACTGTTTTTCACAATTCGTATTACTACACTTTTCTGTTGCAGGGAAGGTAAATAGCCCTTATTATACTGCAATTCTGTGTACAAGGTTAGCATCCGTGCAAAGCTCACAGACATGGTGCAGATTTTGTACTGCCATTTGGTGGTAGTGTAGAGTCAAACATAGTCACATGAGAAGACAGAACTGTTGAACCATAGATGTTTGTTGTGAAAATGGGTATCAGCACATTCATATTTACACAGCTGTCCACGTAGAAAGACATTATTAATCTGCTATGAAGTGCTCTGTTACAGAAGGTGCTGAAGTAGTGCTGAGCTTTAGAGAATTTAATTTCTGCAGTGAAGAAATCAAATTTTTCTGGCTGAGAAGATTTGAAATAACATCAAATCCATGATATGTCTTTTATGTAGTCACAGAGAAAATGCGTCTTCTCAGAAAGTGTACAATTAGTGACATTTCCTGCTCAGACAATAGAGGAGTGTTTATGTAGAGTGATACCGTAGTCACAATTAGGCAATACAAGTTAAGTACAGTTGAACCTCTCGTATCCGGACAAGTCGGGACCGGGGGCTCATCCGGATAAGGGATTTGGCCGGATACGGGAGACTCAATGCTTTATACATGTACATAACATACAAATGTACTGATGTAGCCCATTGTAGTACCACATGTGGTAATGTGTATACTGCAACCTTTTCATTGTTACATTTGGGGATGTTTGGGGATGTTGAAATGTCTGAAGGTAAGCAATTTGGAAGGAAATTTGATGTAATGTATGTTAATCATGTTGGAAGTAATATGTAATTCATGTGTGTTTGGGTAGGAGTTGTCAAGGAGTTGGGAATCCCCCCTTTCCTCCCCGTAATTATTTTAAAAAAATCACGGCGAGATTGCGTCCGTATAATAGAGAGATCCGGATAAAGGGAGGCCGGATAAGAGAGGTTCAACTGTACAGCCATGTTATTTGTTTGACCATCTCGATCTTTTACTTTCATAGTGTATGTCTCATTTGTACTCGAAATGTTACTGACATGTTTCTCTTATGTCACTGCTTCGTGTAATACATACAGTCTTAAAAGGAAAAAAAAGATGTGCTAAAATTTGGCAAGGAAGATCTTGTTCCTCCTCCTCCTCCTCCTCCTCCTCCTCATCATCATCATCATCATCATCATCATCATCATCTCCTCCTCCTCCTCATTTACTTGGTATTTTTGTTGTAATTATTAACTATTTGAAGGTGATCCTGTATCATTTCTGCTTTGTGCTTACATGTGTATCCAATCTGTCATCTTCATCTTGCAGCTATTTGTCAAAGATGGTTCCTCATCATCCCGGACGGCTGTTCTGATGTATCAGCCAGAGCATACCACTGTTCTGGACATCACTGACATATAGACTGGACAGTGGCTACAGCAACGCAGTCAGAAAGGCATTGTCAAGACCCATCACTCAATGTTCAAAAACAATTCAATGGTTGAACATTACATTTAGAAAAGAAAAATGCATATGAAGAGACAATCAGATGGCAATTATCTTGTAAGCCTTGAAATAATAGATTGCGTATATCTTAGATTTACAAACTATAAGTTATTGGGTCTCTAATTTACATACTATCAGGGGGGTATCACACAAAATAGATTAAGTGATTTATTTAATTAGTCCATATGAATTCAAAACAACAACAACAAAACTCCCATGTTAAGTTACAACACTACATTAACCTCTGAATTATTTTCAAATCCTTATGTGAAAGGACATTTCAAAGCATCCTAATGGATGCATATTTTATGAATGTTGTATTCCTTTTTCTGGATGTTGATAGAGAGAGATCGACAAACAAGAGACAGAAATAGAAGAAGGGGTGCAGAGGAGGATAGAGATAGATGGAACATTGAACCTGTGCATATAGCATTTATTATGTGTACAAGCGATTTATGTAATATCGTAAACCAGCTTCTTAAAAATTGACATCGTGAAGGAATCTAGAACTAAGCATGTTTCACATGCAACATGATCTTATTTAAAATGAAACCAAGAAAACTTATCATTTTTATCTGAGGACAACTTGAAGACTCTGCGTGTAGTCATTCATAGGATTCCATGAAATATTGCACAAAAAAAAGCATGTAAATTTTTTGTGACACCTGCTTGCTTGTCTTCTGCCAATTGACAGTTGCTGTGTCAAGAGAGAACCTGCAGATGATTTTATCTGGACAAACATTAATTGATAGTGTATGCTACCAGGAAGGCATGAATGAAAACTGTGTATCAAAGCAGCTTACCTAGATGACTGCCTGTCACTCAGCTTCATTGCCAAAGATTGAGTGAGTGGAATAGGTGGTGTGGAGAAAATTCTCTGTCAAATTTTAAAAAATGCTAGAATTGATGGCGTTCTTTTGCTTTGATGGTGTATATGCAGAATTTGAAGTGGAATTCAGAGAATGTGTCATATAATAGAATGTCGTTGAGCAGTGAGTTTTATCACACAACAAAAGGCAGTATTGCATAGTGACAGCCGTATACATTTTTCTATCTCATAACCTACAGCTTTTTATGTGTGAGCAGTGCCAGTATTATTATGCTTACTTTGTACAGAGAAGTGAGCAGAAATGTATATCAGTCATTGAGTTTAGTGTGGCTGAGTGCACTTTGATTCAAATGCATACATACTACTATTAAGACAGAGACCTGTCGGGTT
>NW_027273656.1:0-11093 GCF_040938485.1 Diadema antillarum | reverse complement strand
GAGTGGTGGCATCCACTTGATGATGTCCTGCCATTCTTGTCGGTTGCTGGTGAAATGACTGGCAACTTTACTTAATGTAATTGTTCTGCAATATTTCATTTCTTGCTTACTTTTTTTTAAAATAAGGAAATGAGATTGGTTCAATTTTGTTGTTGTTGTTGGGGCACTTGATAGGAAAAGGCTAGTTGTACAAGTACATGGTTAGTACACATTTAAGCATATTCCTGTTGGGGTTCTCACTTTGAATTCAGCATAGAATTTAACCTCACCCTTTGCACATATCATTTGTTGTTGTTGTTTCTTATGATGAAATCATTCTTTTGTTCTTGAACAGTCATCATCCACAGTGCCACAGGAAGATTTTCAGACAAAGGTCAGCGACAGGACTAATTGGCACCTGGACACTAAGGTTGAATCTCATCGACATCATGTGGGAGTCCTTCAGGTCAAGCCTGTCCGATTACCGGAGCCACTGTTCACAAACATCAATGCTGTCCTTCAGAGTGAGATCTCCTTTCTTAGTGGCTTTTAATGTGTTATTGCAGGAAGTGGGCCTCCTATGGTACACCCAAAACGTGGGAGATTGATTGTTGCCTTAATATGGCCATTAGACTGGCAATTACCTGGTAAACTTTCCCTGTGTTAAAACTGGAGATATTGGCTCAGATATAATGACAGTTTTCAAAAAGGAGCTGTTGCAAAATATTGATATTTCTTTCTTGTTAATATCTCCATCATGTTGCATTAGATACCCTACTGCAAGGTGTCTGTTTATTGAGTTATACTTCAAAGCTAAAATGGTTACTGAGACTGTCACACTGGCTTTCAGATCATACACAATGTTTTCGTAATGCTATAGATGTAACCATCAGTTCTGCGTAGAGAGCTGAAAGTGAAGATTTAGAATTGAGGCACTGGCTGAATGTGATAAAATTGAAATTCATGCCATTACATTGAATATGTGCTCTTTATTTTAATATATGATTTTGAATCTGAAGCCATTTTGAACATCACCAAACTTTCTTTCTGTGGTATTGGCATAGTTTGCCTGATCTTTGTGAGCATGAACATTCTTTGCATATTATCATGTCAGGACTTTGTTTCATAGCGGATAAAGCAACTGACATCAGAGAGTGGTTTTCATTTTCGGTGCGTAAACTTACTCTTTGAATATTGTGTTGGTTTCTGATATTTAGGGCAAACCATTCGCAACCTCGTTCCGGAGGCAGCCAAACTATCAAACTACCTGCACAGTCGGAAGAGACCTGTAGAGGAAGCAGAACTGAGGAGTGCAGCAAAGCACCTTTCTGAAGAGATTGGCATGCCAGGTAAAATCATTTTAAGATTCTCTTCTCATTTAAAAATCATGCTAAGCTCATTTTTTCATGATATATGTGTACAATTACATTCTATGACCAACTATCCACTTGGATACATCTTAAAAATGTAATAAATGATGATGACTGACTTTTACCTGTACTTCTTTCCAGGTCTCAATATATTAGCATTTTTATGTCTTGTTTCTGTGACAGGTCAGATGGACTAAAGCAAGACAAAAAAAAGAGGAGAAAAGTTCTATTTATTCAAATTATAGAATTCGTGCATCGAAATGTTCTTCTTGCCACTGATTGATAAATTGTCCTTCATCAATGTAATCGGTTGCAGTGAACTTTATTTATTGTGATTAAGTGCTTGGTCATCCAGTATGAGTGAGCTAAGAAAAGACAGTACAGTAGTTGGTCTTGTTAATCTACCCAATATCCATCATCTCAACGTGACTTTGCCTGATGTCATGTGATGAGTAAAATGATACAATGTATTATATTTTTGTCATGGCTTTTAAAGCCACTGTGTTTCCAAAGATGTGTATTATCCGAATTGTTTATACGTCTATACAAAAAATAATGTATTTATTTTTATTATTATTATTATCATTATTATTATTATTATTATTATTATTATTATCACTATTATTATTATTATTATTATTATTATTATCATTATTATTATTATTATTATTATCATTATCATTATCATTATTTTGCGCATATCTGTCATGAATACAAAGTGTTTGTTCGGATTGTTGTCCCCGCCGAACGAGTTCGAGCAGGGGACTATGAAACGGGCTCCGTACGTGTGTGTGTCCGTCTGTCCGTCTGTCCGTGCGTCCGTGTGTGATCAAAATGTTCAAAATGCTACTCCTTCGCCATTTCTAACCCGATTTTGATTCCGTTTGCTTTATATGATAGCACTACATAGGAGCTGTGAAACTTCTATACAGAATTTCAGTTGTGACCTTTGACCTTGACCTTTGACCTATATTGTACATTTTGCCTCAAAATGCTACTCCTTCGCCATTTCCAACCCAATTTTGATTCCGTTTGCTTTATATGATGGCACTAGGTGAGGGCTTCAAAACTTCTACACAGAATTTTGACCTTTGACTTCTTTGAGGTACCTTTCCCTCACGCCAACCATGTCTGACTCTTCCTCCGTCTGTGTCACTAAAGATACCGCTGCCTATAACAGCATCGTCCCCACTCTCAGCAGCGTAGACCCTAAGTATGCTCTCATAACCTGTCGGTGCGTAGTAGGCGAAGCTGAAACATAATTCCGTGTATCCTGCTCCGGTCACGTGGAATTCCGGACTGACCAACCGCGCGACGTGGTTTCGCAGAAGATTATTCAGCTCCACCTGAAGGTATCTCCCAGCTTAAAAGGTACAAATTAGCAATAAATATAACTATGAATAATAAGTTATTACAATTTGCATCTGTTTTCTGTATCATATCTATGACATTTCTACCATCTATTTCCTGTGTTTCTTTCACAATTCAAAATCATGCGAATGGAGAGGAATAAAGAAGAAATATAAACCACCACCACCCCCCCCCCCAGGGTTGTACAATTGTTACATCACCTGACTTTTGAGAATGATGTCATCAATATGTGACAAAAATCGATTTAAACTGGGTTTCAGATCTGAGATTGATTGAGAGAAAGTTATGAAAGTTATAGACTATGGCAAATGCTGCTTTTGTTGCAGTGTCTTGAAAGCAGTAGGGCCTACTTGGCTTTGGTGCGGTTATTCTTGACATAAATATGCATAGATCATACACGAAAAACATCAAAGACATTTCTACCAGACACCATTACGTTTTGCTTATATCACGATCACTATGTAAAGAGTGGATCAGTGTGCATCATTACATTCGATGTACGAGAGTTCCTATTTCCAGGCGAATAATGATAAGAAAGATAGCCGCAGAAGTTGCATTCAAACCAAATGCAGACATTCTCGTAAAAACCAATGTGACGAAAACATCAACATCAGTGAAAACAAGAACAATATCAACAAGAACAATAAAATCACCTCCGGTCATGGAACGGTCCCTGGGTGGGCCTTTACCAGACCACACGAGAAACTTCGATATCGGCGCCCAGTCGAAATCGTCTTCCAACTCCTGACGCCATCCGCACAAGTTTAGATCAAAGTCGCAGTCCATTCTTTCCTCGACTCGAGGACCTTTTATTTTTATAAACATAAGCATGATATATCTATCGTAAACTTTCATTTTTGATATCGCAATTAGGAATACTTTCATAGCCATCGAAATCAGACTTATATTGAGCGAGTTTGTTTTGGAGCACGTTGTATTTCGAAACTATTCTTTATCATAGCACAGTTGAAAAGTTGATAATGGAACGAGGAAAACATCCACAGCTTTTAAATAACTATCGTTGTTATAGTTAGAAATTAACACCAAGCTGCGGTCACGCCACCATATACCCCAAATGGCAAATGTGATGACTCCATCCCTTTCCAAGATTTAAGTCACAATTCTAATGTGATCTACATGAACATGTACTTATGACATAAATACCTTGAACTGAAATGACTTGTGTGCTCTCCAAAGAAAATAAAAACTATCATTATGTGACCGTGCATCACAAAACCCACAAAATGTTGCACAAACTGGTCTCACGTGAGAACTCAAGCTAGGCCAAATGGGTCAACCTATTTTATCTTTTGTTTTGTTTGTTATCACCAAGCAGTCACGCCACTATATACCCCAAATGGCAAATGTGATGGCATGTTGAAGATCAAATCTTCTTAATTCTCAATTTTAGGATAATACAAAATGAATGGGAAATTGCGATTTTTCATTTTCATTTCTAATATATTTTTGAACAACGGTGGGATTTGGCATGGTTTAGAGGGCTCTATCATTTGTCAAAAATCCTTTACATGCTCCTTGTTTTGAACTCGATTGACTATCTAAAGGACGCTGCTACTATTCTGAAAGTTGCCAGTAGTCCTGGATATAATGTGCTAATAAGGTGTACAAATTTAAACCATATTTGATAATCTCTTCATAGTGGTTGCTATGTATTTTTCGCGTTCATTGCACAACGCACAGTCTGCTTGGTGAGATTAGACCACTGGAATAGACTTCAAACCTCAAGGCCTCTCTTCTCAGTAAACACTTTCCCAGAGTGTGTATGTTCTTGCCATTATTTAGATTAGGTTAAGAAGTCCAGTTTGTGTTGAATTTCTCACAGTTGTAAAGCTCATAGTCAGCTCTTTTGGAATAAAGGATTCTTTTTTAAAGCCTCATTTCCGTACGTCTAATTGTACGCCAGTGTCAAAGAAAATTATTGATTACAATTGCACCCAGGAGAACCTTGGAACCAAAAGTTTTAATGTTAAATAGTTTGAATGATGCCTTTACTTACATTTTTTTTTTTTTGCCCGTCTTTGGCTTATAATGCAAGCATTGAAACGCACCCTTTAGCAGTAATATACTTACTCTGGGGGCAAACACTAGGTAAAAGTACGACATCGTCAACGGCGATGCAACCTTGCGTTCCAGAGTCGACATCAACTTCAAGTGTCAAGCGGATATAGGATGCAGGAAGAACGTTGACTTCAGCCTATCGAAGAAGAAGAAGAAGACGAAGACGAAGACGAAGAGAGAAGGAGAATGTGTACTACATTGAATGAGGACGACAGGATCGAGGTAGAGTAATAACGCCCATAATAATACAGGCGTACCTTATATAATAATGATAATATATCTTTTATCATATTTTGCGACAAAAGATTAACTCAATTATCAGGGGTAAAGACCATCACAGACACACGCCAGTGAAAAGAAAAAAAGAAGAAATATCGACACAAATTCATTTTGAGGTGTTTTTTTTATTGTAAATCAAGTGTATTGTTATGTTTAAATCTTTCTTTTCTGCATTTTATACAGAATTTGAAAATACATGAACAAAATCAACTGTTAGATTAGATAGCAATGACTTCACTGTCATCGGTGTGGGAGGTTTTGTGATGTTTCCTTAATTTTTATCTCTTCTCATTCTTAGAATTAGAATGTTGGTGCTTCAATTTCTAGCAGGTGTATGGAAGATTAATTAACTTAGAGACCACTTAATCACGTCGATCTCTTCGTCTTTTCAATATCCGCTTTTTATGTTCTGTGTGTGTGTGTGTGTGTGTGTGTCTGCTTGTGTGGCATTTCAGGCTTAGATATTTAGGTAGATATTACAGCATACAGGATGAAACTCCTTCTGAAGATTGCGATGTATGTTATTTAATAATCATGATAATTGGAAAGTACCATATATATATATATATATGTATATATATATATATATGTATATATATATGAAGAGTTTGTTTGCAAAAACCGATAAGTACATTTTTGAAGATTTTGAGGTACGGTCTCTGTCACAAAGTACAAAATAATATCTTTTAAATGATACATTGGTCACCACATATAAAGGTACATTTTTGAAGTTATGGTAAAAAGAAGCAAAAATTTTCTTATTATTCTCTTTATTTTTCTTGACCTTTAATCTCAAATATCTCCATTTGGCAAATATGGACTTATCGGTTTTTGCAAACAAACTCTTCATATATATATATATATATATATATATATTTGTTGGTGGTTTTTGTCACATAGCTGTACCATTTCACTAAACCAGACATCCCCTTGGTTTCCTGTTCTCTCGAAAACGATTTCACTCGTTGAGCTATTATCTTTAATGACGAGTGCCCGGATGGATCCGACATCGGCCCCAACTATGTAGATCCAGAAATGAATACAGGCTACGTCCGTGTTCTCGGGAACCAAGTACCACGGGCTGTTAAGCTTGGCCACCTGCTGCGATTTTCCTTCGGTGTTAATGGAGACGTAGCCGCCATCTGAAACAAATACAACACACGACAGGATTAAACACAGCGCACAACACGACGACCAAACAAATCAAAACAAAACAACAACAACAACTTCATGTTCAAACATATCTGATGATGATGTATCAATTGCTATTCTTGTTAGATTTTTAAGCGTTGTGGGTTATTTCCTACATATTTTAACATTTACTCTCTTTCGACCAGTTTATTTAAATTGGATTTCAGTACAATATTCACATTAATCACGTATCTGGCTCGGACTGTGTAGCCGATACACGACTTTGCCCCGATTGTCACCATGACTGTCAGTATAAGCATTGCATCGATCTTGTCTGTAAGACGATGTGGTGGCGTCTTTCCCTAATCTTGCCACGTGAAACTATTGCTTGAAGTTAAAAGCTCGATTCCCGTTTGATTAATTATTTCTCTTTCTTCCAGAGATCATTTCTGGTCTATCTTCCGCCTGAAAAAAACAAAAAAAAAAAACAAAAAAAAAAAAAACATTGTTTGCCGAGTTTTCTTTTCATTTTGCATTTCAGACACTTGCAAAATGTTGGACCTCCGAAATAGTAAAAGTGAATAATTCTTAAAAAGAGGAAACTGAAAATCATATGACTGCGTACTACTATAGTTTTGAAGTGGTTCCTTTTTGGAAAACATGGAGTAAGAAATACATTGGGTGTAATGAATTAAAAACAAAACTGTCATCGGGGTTAAAAAAAAAATCATTCACATTCTCTTTTATGAGAAAGGTGCGTCTGACTGACAACGTTGGGCTATCCTCAATACATGTCAAATGATTCGTGGCGCTTTGTTTTGAAATACCAGAGTCTTATATCCCAGTTTTGACATTTCATGATTTAACATAGGTCTAATCAAGGAAAACAAATGGGGACAATCATATAATTGTATGATATTTGGTCTTACAGAATCTGCATGTGATTGAAGAGGGGATGATGGGGGGGGGGGGGGTTGTTGTTGTTGATAATAGTATCAAATGAATTATCACCACGAAGGGAATGTTAAGAAATATGCAAATTCTGAATTATGCAACGAAATACTCTGGTGTTAAGAAAGTGATTTCACCATTAATATTACATTTTACTGCTACATTACACAGGTTCAAGTATGAATAATAATACATGCATACTGTCTGACGTACAGTCGGATGTATGGTCACGATCCGGGCAGAGCGAGGGAGATGCTACATGACTGCTTTCTTGGATCGACCAATCAAAATCATCCTCGTCACTCTGGCTCCACCCACAGAAGCCTTCGTCATACGTGCAGTTTACTTCTGCTAATGCTATGCAAGTTAAAAAGAAAAAAAAAAGTGAAGAGTGAAACTAACGTTATGTTTGTTTTCATTGCTATACTGTAGACTCACGATACATCCTTGCAAACACTTTGTACAGTACCAGTCCTTTTCTGATACTGATATATATATATATATATATATATATATATATATATATATATATATGTGTGTGTGTGTGTGTGTGTGTGTGTGTGTATATATATGTATATATATATTATAATACATATATATACATATACGATGTCTACTATACTCCTAGAGTGGTTACAGTCGACAGTTACATAAAAACGACGACAACAAAACAGTGAAATATTATACACATTATGTAGTGTTATCTAAAGTTCTATAACGGCATACTTTCACAACACTTCACTTCGGATATTCTTACGCATTATATCATTGCTATTATAACGTGTTTGAAGTAGTTGAAAAAAGAAATATGAAGAGTTTGTTTGCAAAAACCGACAGTCCATTTTTGAAGATTTTGAGGTACGGTCTCTGTCATAAAGTACAAAATTATACGTTTCAAATGATATATAGGTCATTACGTATAAAGCTATATTTCTGAAGTTATGGTCGAAAGAAGCAAAGATTTTATTATTATTCTCTTTATTTTTCGTGACCTTTAATCACAAATATCTCCGTTTGGCTAATATGGACTTATCGGTTTTTGCAAACAAACTCTTCATATATAGGTAAAAAAATTACGAAATGTACATATACACAAAGAACATTTGATTTATTGTCGCTCATATTGCAGTTCATCGACACGAACTTGACGTTTTATTGTACGTCCCCTTTGTAGTAGTTTATTCATTTATTCCGTTTTATTTTCATAGCTGGGTACCCCTTTCAGTTAAAAAAAAATGATTTACAATACAAAATACAGTGCATACAAAGTTGAATACAAAAGTACAATAAGTAAAAAAAAACGAAAAAAAAAACACCACATATGGCCTACAAACTCAATACAAAGTTAAAAAAAATATGTATATTATATAAAATGCTAAATTACAGGTAATAGGTTTCACGGAAAAAAAAAAACCGGAAAACACTTTCAACTATTTGCAACCTACATAATACATTGAAAGGGCCTATCATGACACCCTCCGGCTGACACATAAACTGCCGAAATGAAATGCCCGGGCTAGCATCCAAGATCTATGAAAGGTCTGTGCACCCCCCCCCCCCCCCCCCCATTCTGCAGCGCCCTCCCCGTCCCAAAGTGGGCAGGCAGAAAACCCACGTGATAACCGATAATGCCTAAACAACCTTTACTGTCTTTGTACTTACCGCATGCAGAGAAATTTATAATCGATTAGAAAATACCATGATACATAGCAGCCATGATCGGACATACTGCATATATACATGATACATAATCACTACACTGTCGGCGCATCGTAAGACGTTACTGACAATATTTCAGCAGACATAATATATAATAATCAATAGGAATCAATCCGTATATTCTGAATAGATAGACCGAAACAGGGGAAAAAAAAACAACAGACACGTAACATAGGACAAGAAATTTCCCAATATCACTAGCAATAAAGATATTACTTATGAATACATTATATATATATATATATATATATATATATATATATATATATATATATATATAAATGGAGAGGTTAGCCTTGAACAAATACAGACAAGTCGCTCAATATATGTATTTTATTATTATATTTTAGTCAAGGCTAAACGTAAACAAAAGCGAATAAGAAAAAAAGACAATGATGTCCCTCGTTTTAGTCAATAATGAGACGAATAGAAAGGGTGGCAAAATCGACAATGCACGAAGGAAAGAAGGTGATGTAATGTACACTGTGTTCGTGAAAAAAGGTGATAGAATTTGTTCCAGCGTGGATAGATATTGAAACGTAATCAGACTAATCGAAAAAACGATCACTCTTGCCGGATGTATTATACTAATTTCAATATCCCTGGCTCACAACAGAATGACATAATAAGTCTATGACCCCTACCATGCCTGCTAGTATTCTTTTACAACCAAGGCATGATTAGACAATAATAAAACAAACAAACAAACAAACAGACACATATACACTCGCGCGCGTGCACGCACACGCACACGCACACACACACACACGGACTTTGCATCAACCCAACTCTTTATGTAACAACATGAGCGCACCATCATGAACTTGCTCCCTTTCGGAAATTCTTCCGTCGAGTTGTTTTATTGCAGTTAATTGATGAACTGCCCTACACGTCGATGTAGGACGATTTTTTCAATCATTTCACTTTAAAAGAAAATCAAGAGGAGCGCGACAGTGAAATATGAAAAGAACAAAAATCATCAGGATTCTTCTTTGATTAACTTCTGTGAGAGAGTGAAGGAAATAAAAACACGTGCTTTTTCCTCTGATAATGTAATCATGATTAGCACTTCCAGTATTCAAGCGTGCATACCGTGATGGTCATATCACCAATACCCGTTTTCTTTTACTTTTCCTTTAGTGTGAAGGTCGTCATCGCGTTCATTTTTTTCACTCTTCCGCTCCTTCCCTCTCTCAATCTTCATTACTCTTTCCATTTTCTTTCTGATCCACTATTTTCACTAAGCATTCCGCATTTCCTCTTCTTTAATGCTCCCGTAAGTATCACGTAGTAAGGAGCATGTTTATCCCTAGTGCAAGATAGCTGCAGGTATTCTTTAATAGTCTAGCTAATGCCCCCTAAAATCAACGCTTTAACTAGAAGTATACAGTATGTCCCAAAAAATACAATCCACTTTTCGCACTGATAACACCCAATATGATTAAACCGTGTACATGCGACTTCAGGGTCTTAAAATATAACATCTTAGCTCTATTTTGAAGAAAACCTTATTCAATTTGGTTAAGCGGGCACAGAGAAATGTGGATTGTTGTAAAGCATGTCATGAGCCTGATTCTTCCAAGTTTAGAACTTGGATGGTCTTGGAAATGCAAATGAATGTGTGAACACAGTAGACAGAACATGGAGGGAAGAGATTTCTGACATGCTCTACACAATTCCTAATTTCTCTGCAAATGGAATGGGGTTTTCTGTAAGATGTGGTCACAATGAGTTATAATTTCATACACTGAAATTGTATTTGGATTAATTCATATTTGTTGAAATCATAATTGCAGAAGGTACCGTTGTAATCATTTTTTGGGACATACGGTACTCTCTTAAAAAAAATCGAGTGAAAATATTCACTCTTAAGGGAGTGAATACAAAAAAAGAGTGAATTTTGAGTGAATTTTGAGTGAAAGTGTTCATTTTTACTCGTTTTGGAGTGACCACAGGGATCACTCCAAAATCTTCGAGTGATCCCTGAGGTCACTCCAAAATGAGTGAAAATGAACATTTTCACTCAAAATTAACTCTTTTTTGTATTCACTCCTTTAAGAGTGAATATTTTCCCTCGATCTTTTTAGAGAGTATATCTTGTATATTATATATATATATTTAAAATGATAATAATCATAATAGTGGTACTCTTACAAAGCGCTCATTTCTGCCTAAAAAAAAGATACTCAAGGCGCTATAGAACAGTGTAAATTT
>NW_027273655.1:0-10438 GCF_040938485.1 Diadema antillarum | reverse complement strand
AAAATAAACCCTCCTTGATGATAGAAACGGACAAACATTGTGTGATAAATGGGTCTCAGTCGGGCTATCCAATACACGAATGTTATGGCTGTTGCAGATTTATACTTTGTTGATATCTGTGAATGATCATTAATACTTCCGTTTTTGTGAATAACGTCATATTTCTGTGGAAAAGAAGTAAAGAAAGCTTTATGTTTTATATCCATACGCGTTGAAATTGCCTCTTATACAGGTTTACATGTATAATGGAATTAAAGAGAAATAATAGGTCTTTAACACGTCAATTTTCATCAAACTGTAGCAAATAAGCAAGAGAAATTCCAGATGATCTTGGAACCCACCAACTTTTCTGATAAATGACATGAAAAGCTCGACATGACATAATGACAGCGAGATATTATGTTCAGGGAAGGACACCCAGTGGTTTCATTATTTGCTGCCTACAAGAATGTTGATGACGTTACAAATGCGCTTACTCAGTGTTTCGTCATAATCAATTCTACTGCAAACGCGCAGCGCGCGTTAAACTCGGCGCAGCTACATGTGAATATCTGTGACGAAATAATGCAAGCACGGAATATTTCTGTTTACATAACAACGAAATTCTACAGTACTTGTACATTCCTAGTGAATTCCTCTTGCTATTCGTACACTTCTGATGGCGTTTGAAGGGGGCAGAGCACATTCCCCTTGTTTAAAAGCTGCGCTTGACCATGTGCCTCATTGCTGTGCTGACCCTTGAGAGAGGTGGACAGACAATCAGTGGGCTGCATGCATCCGATAAGTTGGAAGTTAAGCTATCCTGTTTCTTCGGAGGAGGTATGTTATCCAGATTGTTTCATGAGTATGGGGATTGATCATGTTATATTAAGGATAAATGAATATTCCATTGCTGAATGTATGTATTTAATCGCAGGAGTCTATTATTATAATTGTGTCAGGGTGAGTGACTTTTTATACCAAGTTGTGACATTTTGAGCACACTGTAGATGCGATACTAGTAAGATGAACTAGATACCAAGTCATATACCGCTAATTGTGGGTGTTTGTTGCTTTACTGTGTATACAAGAATATTTGGAGGATGATTAGGTGCACAATCAGTGTTGGAAACGTATTGGATGTTGTCGTAATTGGTTCAAGGCAGCAAAGATCAATTGTGGTTAAGTTGTGAATGGTATGTACAGAGGGCAAGCCCTAAATCACGATTGCATGCTGATGTTCAATATCATACTGTCAATAGTGTGAACGACAGCTTTGTATTATAAACATGCATTGAAGTTGATGACAGCCATATGAGAGGCTGCTTTGACACCCCTTGTATATTATGTGTTTAGAGAAATATTAGAATGAGTAAATATTTCCTCAGAAGATACCTATAGTCTACGAAAGGATTGTATTCATTGAATGATATGGGATAGGCTACCAGAAATTGCGTAATGTAGGCTGTATATATAAATTGTGTAATGTAGGCTGTATATATTTATTGCACATGTATTGAAATAGATACTAAAGCCACTGTCAATCATTTTTAATCGGAAAGGTTCTGAGGTGAGCCGCACGAGAACGTGGGTGTCGGCCACAAGCATTGGTGGATCGAGCCACGTGAGGAAGCAGATCAGTTTATACCTGGCACTTATAGTTTGCACTGCGGGCAGCCTGGGGATTAAGGTTTTGGAGAGTGAGATATCGTCTGGCTCTGTCTGAAGTAGGGTAAGTTAGTCAGGATGGCTGAGCTTGCTAGAGTGCCAAATGATGCTTGATGTTTCATAAATAGAGTTATCACACTTCAGGTATTACACTGGTTTTGTCGGAAGATGTAACTCCCACATTTTGTAGTATGTTGTTCATTTGTTGAATAATTAGACTGGAGCTAACACGATCTAAGAAAGGTGTGAATTGGAGTTAATGTGCTGTCAAAAATTGAGGTTAAAACATAATTCTGTCTCATGAGAATACTCAGATTATTTAGATATTACATGTGTGCAAATTGTAGATCGATTGTTAATGAACATGTTGTGTGAACAGTCTGTTAGTGTGTTAGACAACCGAGCTGGTGATTAGCTTAACTAAAACCTGATGTCAGAATTTTATGTTGAATAATGCCAGTTATTATATATGACATTTAATAACCTCATTACTAGTATGCTGATGAGTTGGAGTACAGAAAGCAAGTGTACATATGATTGTTTTCTCCGTCCTCACTTTGTATTTTGCATTTTTTCTTTTGGTCTTTGTTTTTGTTTCGTTTCTATCTTGTTCCATATTCCCTACGTTGGGTGCTGACTTTCGCAGTGCGAAAGAATAAATTCTTTCACCCCCTACTTCTTCTTGCGTGGTCTCGAGTCTTTTGGCGTATTGAGTACATCCTGACAACGTGACACAATCACCCCTAGACCAGACTACGACATAAATACCGTGACCTGCAAGTATTATACATTTTCTTTCAAGTCCAAACTCTTTCTGCTCTTGTCCTGGTATTACTTTGCAGTATCACGAGGCTTCTCGTTGGGATGAGCGGAGCTCTGTCACATCTTTCTGGGGTTCCGTTTCGGATGTCGACGATTGGCTCTTCAACGAAGACATTGGTCTTTACAGCCAGAGTTTCAGTAATATATCGAATTTGTCTCTTCTCGACGAAGAGGAGCACGCACGGAAAAGTCACGACAGGCAGGGTGACAACAGTGATGACGAGGAAGATGATTCGTCCTCCATCAGTCCGAGCGAACTCTCGGAACTTCTGCGCACGTCTTCAGAGGACGAGGATTTTGAAAGCAATAATGACTTTCAGGAATAAATGAAAACACTGAAATGATACTTTCTTGGTTATTTCTGGTCCCTTTCCTCTAAAATTTTACCGCGAAGTTAACTAACGTATAAGGTAAAGACACCAGATGAAGGGGGCAAGATGGGTTTTAGACATTACTTTTGTTTATTTGATACTCAGAGATTTGCAACGAGTTTTTCATAAACATGTACATTCCGGGCTTTGTCTAAGCTAATTTCGAAAAGCATTGATACGTGTTTTGATATCCCTGTATGTTTAGTTCACTGTCTGACAGACATGCTCCTTTATCTTCTAATTACCTTGTTTGAAATGTAGGCAGGCAAGTATATTGTTTCTTCAATCAAAACAAGATACGAAAGTTAGTACAGAGCAGAGACGAATTATAGGAAACCACGGGTCTTAAAACATTGAAAGAAGTCACAAAAAGAGCATGTAGCTCTTTGCAGTCAAATATATGTAAAGAAGAAAGAAAGAAAGAATTAAATAGAAAAAGGCATTGAGTTTCGAACTTTTCCTGATCTGCGCACATGTTCCCTAAAATGAACCCTCGCGGCCCTGCATGGAGTTACTAATGGACAAACACTGTCGATACAGCTATAGTGGCTGAATTAGAAGACTATTACAGTTCTTGACCTTAAGTAATGAAAAACACTAGGAAATATCTATAAAGAGAATTCCACAAATAAATAAATGAATGAATAAATAAATAAATAAATAAATAAATGTAAGGCACACATTACATCGACTCGTTGACTGACAGGGTCGCCCAGTCTGGACCCCTGCTTTCTGGAAGAATTAAGTCAAGCGCACTTTCATCACTGACTAGCAAGGTGAAAACATGTTGAATTTTCTTTTAATAGGCCGAATTGGCCCAGGTCTGCATGTTGTCTGTGCATTTTTTATCGTATCGTTTTGGAAACATGACGTCACAAAGCGTTGTAGTCTTCCCGCGATGGCAGCGCCAAAGTTAAAAAATTCATAACTTCCTACAATATGGATTGTCCGATTTTCCTCAAACCTTTACTGATGTGTTCTTCTACTTTGCTGCATTCCCTCAATCTACAATCTGGGTTTCATTCTCCTTTATGTTAGCAATGGCCGGGTAATCATAGTTATAGATGAGTCTCAGTCATGATGTCCAGTTAATTTTCCACGAAAATTATGACTGTTACAGAATTATAAAGTGATCTATGAATTATTATATTAAAGAGACATCATATTGCAATCATTATAAGAAAATCATTAAAAAAAAAACCCTTTGTATTATTCAGGACCTACAAAATGCTGCCATTTTCATAAGTTGATCGCAGAAGAATATCATTTTTGCTTGGAAACATTGTATAATGTGGCCCCAGTGATTCATATCTGCGACGAATGGTGGATTTCGATATAATATATCAAAATCCACCATTTATGAAAAAAGTGCCCCTACAGAAAATTTAAGACCTATGTTTAATTTTGAATTTGTACATTATACAATAAAAATATGTAGGCCTATTTTGTATCAAAAGTTTAGCAATTGGAGAGCGGATGTCGACTCTCATTTTTATTTTTCTGTTGTAGGTACAGAAAGGGATCAAACAACAAGCAAGAGACAAAACAAAACGGAAATACCACCCTTTCAAATACATTAACGTGTACTCGTAAGCGTGAAAAAAAAAAATCAAAATCAAAAGTCACCTGCATGAGCTCATCATAGATTTCCGGGCGATCACTTTCAACTGATCTTACAGGCCAGCGCCTCACAAGACTGGCTGCCGACGATAGAGCTGTATTATATAAATACAGCTCTATGGTTTCCTCTCACCTCCCTGTACTGGGAGCAAAGAGATTTTCCCCAGTGACTGGTGGGGAGGAGAAAATCTCTTTGACTGGGAGCTAGCTGAGAACAATACCAAGTATTGCCGATTTGAAGAGAAAAGTCGTTTTCGACGAGGGATATTTTCTTAATTTTGATATCTGAGTATTTTGTGACAACATTAGAGTTGTAAAAATACAATATGAATTAAGAAGTTTTTTAGTAAATTTGACGGGTTCTTTTAATACTATGCATAAAAATAAAAATATTGTCTGTGCTCTTGATCCGATGATGATGTTACATAATCCATGTGTTACATGTGTGCGGAACATGGCTGCGATTTTCACCCTGAAGACGTGCAGTAATCACTCAAGTAAGTCAGGACTCTCGTTTATTTGCATTATTCAGGCTTAGTATGAAGCAATCTGTGTGAAGTATGACTCTTTAGGAAAATGAATTTAAGGAGAAGTTTATTCTAGGTTATTTGATATTATCATAAATTCATATTCAAGCTGTAGATTATGGGGCAACTCGAGTTGAATTTATGCCTTTTACGTGCACATATCCGCACATGCCATGGCCGAATATTCTGGGCCGGTAGGTACGGCGCAACCGCGTGCCTTGATATGATAGGCCTGTGGTAGGCGACGCGATCGCGATGGTCGAGCGAGCGGTGCGGTGGCTGGGCTTTAGATTACTAGATCAAGTATAAAGAGAAATCTCGCTCGATCTCGAGGGCTGCCTTGATACCTAGATGCAGTAATCCCTTGTAGCAGCTCTTATACAAAGCTATAAATTACTGGGATGAACTCGAGCTGTCCCTGTGTGTCACAGCCGGATATACAGTGTCAGTAGGACTAGGTTAGCTAGTAAATTGTTGGGTATTCATTAACCGCAGCAGCGACCCCATACGGACAAATACGTACCGTAAAGGGTGTTACAGCGCCCCGCGACGGGGTTAGGTATTCATGATACCGGCCACCTAACGAAACGTTTTTCTATCAATAGAAATGTGAAAAATCTCACAATTTGCCTGAAATTTTACTCACGTGTGGAGAAAATACTCCGGATTCACAAGCGCGCACTGAAAATGCGATCTGAGGTACGCGCTCTACCCTCTAGATGGCGGCTTCGAACGCGTGGGGTGTCATATTTTCTGCACTCAGTTGCCCTGTTCATTTCAACCGACCACCCTGACAATCCGTATAAAGGGCACTTAAATGCGTTTTTTCGACAGGCCGCTGTTTTTTTTCTAGCCGTCATTTTTCCCCAATAATATTTGAATATATTTTGAATCCTTCGATATTACTTCTGAAGGACTGTTTGATGAATTTGAATTAATTTTCCTTAGGAAACTTTTCATCGTAATTGAAATAAATTAGATGAGTCGGTTTGTTTTTTCACATTCATTTCTCGTTTCTGCTTCAACTCGTACGGTCGTAGCGGGCGACAAAATAATTATGTCATGTGTACGTGTAACGTGTGTGTACGATCGTACAAGCGGCGGAGTTTGAGAGGGTGGCATAATGACAATTTTGCGGTCAAATTTATTACGGAAGGATACTCTACATCTAACAACGAGTCAGCAAAGGTAGGCCTAGTTATATGTAGATACACGATAAATCTTATTCGATTTTGCTAAATTTCGCTACTTTAGAGGGAATACTTATTTGTTTTCGCCTCATTTTACTCGGTAGCGTAGCCCAGTGAAGAATCGAACACCGTTGCGCGTAGTCCCATGCGTACATTTTCTTTCTGTACGCGCAATGCCATTATAGTGCGCGGTCGGTTGATATGGACCCGGTCGGTGTGTTGAACACCTACCATACTAGTAGGAGTAGGACTCACACTACAGGAGGAGTGCCATTGCTCGAGAGAGTGTATCATAAAAAACACTGGACGCTTTTTTTTTTTTTTTTTTTTGTCGTAGCTGTGAATTCCATAATCGGAGGATGAGGATGACATTTCCGCTAAAAATAGCACCAGATAAAAAGTCCTGAAAATTACGAATTCGGCAAAATTATGACAATTATTCACCCCAATTGGCTACAACTGTAAATCGTGATATCGCCGTATCGGTTGTGCTCTTGTTCTGCATGTGCGGCTTCACTATGTGCAAAGTCTACATGGAGGTTGAAAGCAGTCACCGGCTGTAACGAAATGAATGGCGGTGAATGGAGTGGTGGTCTATTTCACGATAATGCCCCCCAATTTTGGAAAATAGAATTCAAATACAATGACAATGTATACCCCTCTCCATAAAGTTTTTTTTTTTTTTTTGCACTGTGTAAAATCGCATTATAATTCCGGACACAGTTTTCGCAATGGAATAATCGACATCTTTCCCACCTTGTCCTTGCACCAGAATCACAATTCATACCCATGATTCACCGTACACATTCTTACCGAGTGGATGAAAAAAAAAAAGAAATCAAAAAAATCAAAAAAAGTCAACACGTATGTGACTTATTAGGCTCAAAAAGTCAAATTTCGTATTTTACAGTAAAATGTCTAACTTGTGTCTTGAACATTTCAAACAGTGCATGGGATAAAACCTTGTGATAAATCTAAATTTTCTTCTAAATCTGAGGTGAAATGTGAATCAGCATTTTAAAATTTTTATGTCAAATTTTTTGCAATTTGGTACTACATACAATGCTCTGTGAGGCTAGTCTATGAAGTCCCACGTGTATTGAATGTTATTAGTACACAAAAATGTGCACATCCAGAATTACCATGCTGTCTGGTACTGCCATACCTGTATATACAACGGTCTCACTATCATACAAATTGTACAATAAAAAATTAAAATGTGAGTATTGAGTACTTATGTTACAATGGTTGTATGTATACTATGTAGTGCTCGGTGCAAGTAAAAACAACCTGGATCCTCCTACATGGTGGCAGATCCCAAAGGAGGCTGCATATGTTCTGAGAATGGGTAGAGCAGCTCCTTACCTTGGAATAGAGTTGGATCGGCAGTGCAGTGGTTACTACCGATCCCGGCAGGCAATTCAATAATTTTATGGCTCTTAATGATGCAGAGGAGAGCCGATAAAGTCAAAAAATGATAAAAGACATCTCCGGACAGACAGATTTTTCTGTCTAGTCAACCAGGTGATGTTAGATTTTGTGAAAAAGTACACATTGGGCAAGAAGGCGGTGAGAGTGAAGGATGTCCCAACCAAGTGCTGCTGCTGCTGATGATAGACCCTTCTACTAGGGCTTCGGACAAAGAGGTGGAAGATGTCGTTTGCCTGTAATCACCCTGTCTGGACAAAACAGGCCACAGACTTTTGCACTTGCTCGAGTAATTACTGATATTTCATTACTTGTTCAGACGAATTGCTCCTTTGTGATGCTGCTTCTTCGCATGGCATGGGCTATCAACCTACACGGTACATTTCTAGCTCTTCTAATCTTCTGTACAGTATAACTTAATCAGGGGCAGCACAGCTCAGAGCAGGGGTACTGACATCTTACCAGCCATGTACTTCCTAATGCTATCTCCTTCCGGAAAAGGCCTGTAGACGGTGTAGGGTACCAAACACGCTGCATTGAAAATTCGTCTTTGGTTTCCTGGAAATCTGACTTGAATGTCGCCATTGATGATCTTCGTTACCTGTCCTGACTTCCCGAGGTACTGTTAGTTTGGGAGGAAATGAAAAAAAAAATGAGCAACAGAAAAAGTTTTTTGGTTACCTCGACATTTGCTTCGTCGGCAAATTGCTCCGCCAAGCTTACTCTGACCAGTTGTTCCACCTTTTGCTACACCGACATTTGCTCCGCCAACATTTGCTCTTCACTGACAATTTTTTCCTTTGTTCCGCCGACGTACTATAACCGATGAAGCATTTTTGAATAAATTGATAGTTACTGATTTGTCTGCACTCCAATTTCATCTCTTTCAAAGCACTGGGTAAGAAAGAAACAACAATTGTATAAAACTATTTCTAATATAATATCTAAATGTCGCCTGATTATTATAATCTCACACAGAATTCATAAAAAAACCGAACATTACTATATCAAAAGAGCTTGAGATTTCAATAGAGAATTTAATCTTCGGCGGAGTCGAATGTCGGCCGAGCAATATGTCGCGGCGCATGTGTCGCCGAGCATTTGTCGCCATTTTCGGAGCACATGTCATGGAATCTTTTTATTTTTGTATATGTTATGCATTAGCGGTACTCCACTGGAGAAGACAACGATATGTAGATAAATTTGTTTTTGTCTTTTAATTTACGACTTTCAAATGAAGTAATTCCAGTATCACCTTGTTACACCCTTATTCTTTATTTTCAGCACTGTTACTGTAATTTTCTCTGATGCGCCCGGCAATAATTCTGTAGGCTTAAATGTGAACTTTGTCATTGTTACCTGGTATATACAACAGTGTAACTGTAAAGTGTGCTTTTGAAAAATGAGATAAACAATAACATTTGACATTAAATCATAATAACGATAATTATAATAATAGCTATGATGTCATTAAAAGCGATGATCAGAGATGACAACACCAACGGTAAGAATAATAACCATTGTTGCTATCATCATAATTATAATTAGAAGTAGTGATGGCTCAGTCAAAGTTCATACAAACCTCTGTGATGTCATTGTCCCTTCCTCCACGATCTCCTTGTAATCTCGTTACCATGTCTAAGTCCATGCTGACAAATACCCTCTGACCTGGGCAATAAGTATAGAGCTGGTATTGGAAGGGGTATTAAAACAACCATGAGTTGGTGGTAAATTGCAAATTGTTTAAATTTCTTCTGAAAATGCAAATGGCTTGACTTTATTATGTGCCTAGTACACCCTGCTTCTTCAGACCTTGAGAATCAAACTGAAATTGAAAAAAAAAAACAACAACATGAATTTGTCTCACAAAATATTCCCTTGATGCATTAGCGTCAAGAAAAGCAATATTAGTGGTTTCTTCGCCTTAATACTTGTTCCTCACATAATTTCCTCCTATGTACAGTCCTTTGCAAAATTTGGCTATAGGAGAGTAATAATTATGAATCAGGTGTTATGAATTAGGAATAAACTTTACGTATTATATTTCTTTGTTGTTCTTTCTTTGTTTCATTTCTCCAGAAGATGGCTGAATAATCCATAATCATTATTCAGTTGCACTTGCTGGACTTCCATCAGAGGCGGGACTTTATTGTCCACTTCACCGGGTTATGCACCCTGCTCTTTGTGATTTATGAGTAAATGTGACTGTGCACCTCAAAACAAACATAAAGTCGCACACTCTGATGTTGCGTGAGGACTGAAAATAAGTGAAATGGGTCAACCTGGCCGAACTTGACTTTTTCATATTTTCTGAAAGAGCGGGTCTTCCTTAACATTATGCTAAGATTTGGTATCTTAAAACGGCCAGGAAAGTGTGTTTTTTTTAGCAGTTTATCTTGAACATTTTTGGTAGAATAGTGTGATTAGGTGTGTCTTTAGAATCCCTTTTTCATTTCTGAAAAACCTTGTCCACACTCTTCACTTTCAACTCTAATAACTTTTGAAAGAATAATGCTACTGCTTTGAAAGTTGGCATTAATTATGGACAGAATGTGTTAATGAGGCACGCTTAATTTCAATTTAATTTGATAATCCCTTCATTGTTGTTACTCTGGTGGTTTACTTCCTGTTTTTTGTCCCATTCATCGCACAGCCAGCACGGTTTGGTAAAAATTAAGCGCTTGAATAGACACTGTACTTCAGAGCCTCTTTTCTCAGTTCACACTTTTCCTGAGTTTGTGCTTTCTTTCCAATATTTAGATAGGTTAGGAGAGTCCATTTGATTTGAGTTATACATCATTTTAAAGCTTAAAGTCTGCTCTTTCAAAATATG
>NW_027273654.1:0-14573 GCF_040938485.1 Diadema antillarum | reverse complement strand
CACCACCATATCCCCACCATTAACATCATCATCATCAGCAGCACCACCATCATCATCATCACCATCACCGTCACCACCACCTCTATCATCATCATGTCGCCCTCGTCATGTTTCCTTTCTTCTTCACCTTCTTCTTCCACCACGGCGATCATTTCTCCGGCAGTGATGTCTGATCTTAATATAAGCAGTGTTTTATTCATCACGCCGAGCTGCCAAACAGTTTTCCACCACGCGTGGCATTTGATGTACACGGAGTCGATGTGTTCGAGAATTGTGCCTTGATGGAAGAACACTGTTCCTTATCACAGCACCGCGGGGAGGGAGACAATTAGAAGATTGCGATACAGAATGTCGTTCCAAGTTGACAGTTGTTGTTGCAAAAGAGCATAGCCCTGTAATTAGTGAGCTTTGGATCTGAGGCGTGAACTCCAAGACGACGACGCTATTAGGCACACAATGGTGTTCTGCACATGGGCGAGGCGGCTGTTTCCATTGTCCAACCCGGGAGGAGGCGTCGTCTTACCGTTCGCGTCGCAGATCTAATGCTCGTCATTGTCTCATTCAAGCGGGAGATAGATGAGAGAGAGAGAGAAAGAGAGAGAGAGAGAGAGGGGGGAGAGGGATATCGATGATGCCACATATGCAGGTGAGAAAAAAAAGATGATCAAAGTCTGAATCTTTTGCAAATATTCGATCTCACCTGGAATGTTGACAGCGATTGCGAATACTTACATCGAAATGTCAGCAACAACAACAGCAGTAGCAGCAGCAGCAGCACAGCTAGAGGTTAGGAAAAGGGGGTAAATGCCTCAGTCGTGATATACACGCATATGGAGTACATAATTTGCTCAGCAAAATCAAACGCATCAGCTGATATGGAATAAGTCGATATGATTTCAATATGCTTGGGGGAAAAAGAGAGAAACAAACACATATAAACGTCAAAGCAAATCTTTGATGACTTCTCAACAGTTGCAATCAGATCTGATAAAATGTTTGCACATACCAGACTGTACTTCCTGTCTCTAGGCACCTGCAGTTAGCTTCAAAGCAACCAATTTGCTTTCATTGGAGCTGATAGCTCATTCTTTTTCCCTACATAGTTCTTTTCCCCATCCTTTCCCCACCCCCCTTCGTATTGACCTTGGGTGTCGTACTTAACGAGCATATAATCTCGTTGATTTGCGAACACTTTCCGTTAATAATTTGCGCGCTTATTGGGTTTTTGTTGTTGCTGTTGTTGTTGTCGTCGGGATTATTATTTGTTGTACTTAATTTCGCGCGTCACAAACTTGAGGAATAGATTACTTCAGGCCTTCAATCATTCATCCAATGTTGGCGATCGGCGATCATGTGCGCCAACGCGAGTTATTTCGGTAGAGACACCAGTGTCGCGTCTCGCGCGCGCCGACATAGTTTAATTAACCTCGTTAATCATCCGTGCCGTTCTGAGCTGCGCGCCATCGCCGTATGCAACGGCCTCCGGGCCGACACACCTGGTTTGGCGCTTTGATGAGATGCTTGTCGCACACACTCACAGAAACACACACACACATTCGCACACACCGACAGATATTGTTTAGTATACAAAGATGACCGTAAGAACAAGAACAAAACAAAACAAAATAAGTTGAATCTGTTACCTATGAAAAGGGCAGTCATTCTGCATGGAACCGTATCATACTTGGCTGTTGTACATAATCCGCAGGTTAGTGGCCATACATACCATTTTCACTATAGACGCATCAAAATGTCTTACATGCCAATTTTCAACTCTTTCAAGCTCAACATTGAACTGTATAGGTCGCACTCATATCAGATTTATGACCAAATGGGAAATTTCACCTAAATTGGCGTTGGTATATTCTAAGAAGTCCCCTGAAGAAATATCTGTATCCGGACGAGGCTAACTTTTATGGTAGTGAAATGTGCTATAGACACGGCGACAGAGGTGGAAATAGATCCTGTGTAATGCCCTTTCACAACGATTATTTCAAGAAGTTCTATCTTGTTGAATAAGTAGAACCCTCACAAATTTCATCTTCATCAATATCTCTCTTCGAGAGACACGACGGGGAGGATTTGAGGAATTGTTTGAAAACATTGTTGCATTTTTCCAGTGAAAGAAAAATACCGGTCTCTTGAGAGTTGAAGAGTCGAGTCTTTCAAGATGTAATGATAATGATAATAATAGAGAGACTCTCATAAAGACATCTCTGTAAAATTGACCTGGCTTCTCTCTGTCAAGATTAGCCTGGATTCTACTGACGTCCCTTTCCACTTCTTCTCCACTGAAAGAATGACCTTTCTTTTATTTTGGTATCATCTGAATACCACGGAATTCTTGCGTTACTATGTCATCCCAGGTCACCTTTTTTTTTTTTTCACCGTCCTTACAACAATCTTAAGCTGTGGGACTAAAGCCATCGTCTTGCCTTTAACAACTGCCGCTATTTTCGCAGATTAATGGAGTTGCATTAGCGAAACCAATCCAGTGCTCAGGAAGCCCTACACCAAGTCCTTGTGTTTGTTGGACTAGACAATACACCTTACCTCCTACAGAGATTTTCCTCTTTATCCCTTCTCTCTCTTTCTTCTTCCCTATCTATCTACCTATTATACATTCATATATATATATATATATATATATATATATATATATATATATATATATATATATATATATATATCCACGACTATTTCTAACTCTCCAGCCCTCTAAAGTGGCGTGTTCTCAGGATAAGTTTCCTCAGTTGAGATGAAATTTGTTCTGACGTCATTATGTTTGGAGAGTCGTTGTAGAAACGGGACCTCAATAATATGCAGAGAAAAGTAGAAAATGATTACTCCAGAGAATCTTACAAATGAGGGGACGGGGCTCTTACGTCATAATGACTTGTATAGAATTCATGTTTGGGGATTCATCATCGACCCAGTTGCATGCATTAGTTGGCACCCACATTTCTTTGATGCGTAAACAGGTGAAGGTTAAAGGTTATTTATGGCAGATTCTTCGTAAGAAAGTAGTTCATGTGTATAGTGATTGGTAAACATACCGATTGGATAGTGTAATCGAAGGAATGTGTGTCGAGTTATACCTTAAAGTATCTGAGGAACTTTGTAAGTTTGTAATGTCTTGACGACCGAGGTTTACGTACTCATTACACAGTCCACTCTAACCTCTGGTTTAGTCTCTGCACAGAAAACTAAAGAAGCCACATAAGTGCACCAAATACGACAAGACGTTGAAATGGAGGATATTATGACAATCCCGTTCTTGACGACATTTTGATTTCATTTATTGCCTACATCTTCGGCTCAAAATCATATCTCTGGAAACGGCACACACAAAGTCATATTTACAGTTATATACATATATTTGAATTCTATCTATCAGTTAGTAAGCAATCTAAAAATTACTCCTTATTGTCTTTTTTCGTCATTTTCGTCATCAAAAGGTATGTTGTCTACATAATTTTTTTTTTTTTATCGTTAGAAATACGAGATCATTGCATTAGACGAATATACATTTTTCTTTAAATCGCATTGCTCACTAGGCAATGTTTACCGTTGGGTTTTATATTCTTTTACGGTATGATTATGACGGATTCTCGCAATTGGCTGACGACACTGCCTGCTGACGACATCTCTCAACCCAGAATAGCCCGATATGTCTCCATTGACATCCATCGACCCTTTCCCCCTCAGTCTCAATAAACCGGTGGCTTGTCACACAATATTTACACTAGGTGCACTGACCGCATCTTATACAACTGTGCATATTGCGCGTATTGACATCCATAAGTCGTCCCCCATACTTCGAATGTGCCTCTTAAGAATGTGCCCCATCGAATGCATGACTTTTTTATGTCTCTCTAAGCTTCTTCCACAGATATTAATTGCTATGCATCGGTTATCCTCCATAAGACAAAGCTTTGTGGATCTTTGTTGATTTGTCAAAGTTTTTATGAATGTTGTTATTATTCCTCAAGGAAAGGGAATATATAAAAAAGTAGCATTATGTAGTCAGGTCCGCGGGTACTGTTTGAATGTGCTCTTGTGCATCTTTTTGGCTTTGTTTGATACGTGATTATCTTTATCACTGCCCGAGGCTGGTACAGTGGGGGATTTGATAAGTGGAGTCTAGATATATGATTACACCCCAAGAAAAGGAACCGCCGAAATATGAGCGGGTGATCCTCTTCCGTTGGTGCTCAGTAATGATACGCGATACCGGAAATACACTCATATGAGCCTGGCATTGACTAAGTTGTAATATGTTGCCCGATACAGCCTTTCTTGCTCTCTTTCCCTCTCCATTCATCTATCTATGCATCCATCTGTTTATCTCTTTCTCTCTCTCCTTCTCCCTCTCTCTCCAACTATTACTCATTCTCTCCCTTTCCTTATCTTCCTCTCCGTCATTCGATCACTCTACCTTCTTCTCTTCCATCCCCCCCTCTCTCTCTCCCTCTTAAATTCTCTCCCAGCTTTCATTCATACCCCTTCCCTAGATCTCCTCTCCTGAACTCACCCTCTCCTTTCTTCCCCTCCCTTTCTCTCGCTCTCTCATCGCCCTTAAACACCTGCTCGATATCTAATGCTGACCAGGGGTAACAAAATGGAATGACATTAACCCATAGCCTCCGGCAAACCTTGTAAGCCTTGTATTAAGTCTATGGGGATTTCGGGATCTCTTGGAGAGCGGACTCATACCAATATGTCCTTACACACCCAGGGCAGCATCCTCGTAAGAGTTGAATATTGCTCAACTTTTCCAGAGGCCCGTGGCGTTATCTATTATCCTAGCTTGTCAGATATCCATTTATGGTTACAGTTCATTGTTCCGAAGGTTCGTCATTCCAAAGGTTCGTTCATTCGAAAATGAAATAAGGTTTGTTATTCTAAAGTTTTGTTAACCCGAAAATTAAAAAAAAGATTCGTTATTCCGAAGGTTCGTTAATTCGAAAACAAAGTAAGGTTCGTAATTGCCAAGGTTCGTTAGTACGTACCTTCTTTTCATTTTCGAACTAATAAACCATCGGAATGTACTGATGTAACGAACCTCATTTCATTTTCGTATTACTAACCTTCGAAACAATGCCACAAATAGTCGGATTAACGAGCCTTATTTCATTTTCGGAATAACGAATATCTCGGTTTAGGGAATAAGAGTGTTTCGGCATAACGAACATTTGAAATAACGAACTTATCATCCCCATTTACAAACCTGATGTAGAAGTCCTTCACGGTTAAAACACACCACTTATAATATGACACGAAAAAAAACAACAAATCCTCGTCCCACAGCGCTCCTATTTCATATCTGAGCTCGGCGTTAATTCGAACACGAAAACATGGAGATTGGATTCAAACTGCAAAAATGTATAAGTAGTTATTTTAGAATCTTGTTGAAACTATAACGTACTTTATCTATTTTTTTCTAAACTAAGCAAATTGTTGCTGCTTTGATTCAAAGGTAACGCTAGAAAGTAATAATTTCTGTATAAAATTAAAGTAAATTTGAACATGTGTCGTCCTATCAACGGACTTCTCGTTTTCATGACAGTTCAACTGCTATTCTGCTCAAATGTTTCGGCACATTCACAGATAACGATTAGATACAGTTAGCGATTTTGAATTTCAAGGAAAAGAAATAGGAAGATGAAGCGTCGTGTTGAAATAGAGTTTTATTGTCAGCATATTAGACAGCTTTAGACAATCTAGTTAGATCAGTGAAGCTAGTACGCTTTGACGCACCTCTTCACAGATCGGACAACGGGATTTCGTGTATGCGCAGAATAGCATTTTTTACCTAAATAACAATATTTAGCTTCAGCGTCCCAGATCCAACGTTGCCTAATAAGAACTCGTTTTTTTAACGTATGTGCGCGAACACGTGTGTGTGTGTGTGTGTGTTTGGCGAAAAGCTGACAGTGTTGGGTCAAATTGCCTAATGTAGGCCTAAATAAGCGTTCAATAAGAATGAGTAAGAAGAAAAAGTTATACTAAGAAGCATGGGGTGAATACAGTTACTACTTGATTCCGTCCAATCGTGGCGCCATAGGATCCAGATCTGTTCAATGGTTAGCGTTCTTTCCTGGTAGTAGTGAAGCTAAGAATGCGACTCGCAAAATTTGGCAAATTCTCTTTGCTTCTCCGTTTGTGACTTGATAGCTGATAGGTCTCAAAATCGGAACCATCGCCGCCGCCCGATCAATGTGTCCATGCGTTGAAGGGTCGTAACTCAGGAAGGTGTGCAGTGCCAGCGGTATCCATGATGCAGTTGTAGTAACAGTCAGAAGGAAAACCGTTATGACTCCTTTAAATCGTTTTAGGCGAGACCTCAGAGATCCACAATCCAGCGAACAGTGATCACATGGCGATCGATTACTTCGAACGTGTTGGTCAGGAATATTTCTTTCATGTATATTCATAACCTTTATCTGGAAATCCCCATCACCTACAGCCCGACATTTCACGAGAACGATCCGCAATAAACGAATATTGATAAGAATCGTAACTGACATCATAAATCATACAAGGGACAGTAACACTTACGAGTCTTATGTTGAAAATCGACGTGTGGAATTGATGGGTCAAACACTCTGTAACGTAAAGTCCGTAAAAGGTAATGATGGCAGTGGTAGAAGAAGGACGTTTAACAGCATGGCAAAAGCGATGGTAACAACGACTGCCACCCTGAATCTCTGCTGAGTTACGATGCTGTAATAGTGAAGTGGTCTACTGACGAGTTGTATGTATTTGATCAAACCGATACCACATACACAAGCCATCGTCAAGATATTGACAAGTTGTTCAAATAAAGGATACGACCAACTCGTGACAGCACAAGATATAGAGTTATTAAAACATAAGTACATTATGCTGCCGGCATTCCAGAATATACCGAGCATGTCTAGTAATGCCAGGAACTGATGAAGAACTCGCATGACATTTTGCAGCTCTCTGATAGTAGATTACGACGAAAATTATTCCGTTCAAAATGAAAGCAGGGATCCCGTCTAATAGATACATACTTAACGAGGCTGTATTGTGCATCTTCGCTGTGTGATTTAGATTTGGAACTTCCATCGCGAAAAGATGATATCTTTATACGAAAATTACACTACAGTTATGACGCGAAAGGGAGATTGAGATAATAAAGAGTTTTTACTCCGAGAGAGTACAAACGCAATACACTTTGCCATGTTATGCAGTACGTACTTTTCTTTTCTATGCTGTTCAAATTTCTCTAGTTACGAATTTTCATCCATGCCTCGTTATCTGCACCTGCTGCAATTTCAGTTCTGCTTGAGACTGCAAAAGAGTCCAGATAGTGGGAACATCTACATGATATAAATATAGGTGTCGGTGTGTTACCGAAGTATCCTGTCTTCATACCTCTTTAAACCTTTCCCTTGTCAAATAAGTACAAGAATATGGAAATTTCATTTCACTCCAAAATATTACATAATTGATCATGCTTTTATCAATTTTCTTCATTTTTGCGATGTCTGTCGTTTTTATATATAGAATAAGATAGAAGGTTTATTTGCAAATAGTGAGAAAATAAAAAGAAAAAGCAACCGAATCTTATGACTTGAATAAAAAAGAAAGAACGATGCACAGTAGGATGTAATAGTTTCAGTATGAAATAAAAGCAATTTTGAACATGTGTTGTCACAAATGTACACACTAGTAATGTACATGTATGATGTACTGCATGCATGGTTGTTTTAATGTGTATGTACACAGGTGGACCAGATTAATGGAGAGCATTCTATGTGGTATACATATAGTACATACAGACTGACCAGATCAGTGGAGAATTTTCTAGGTGGTATACAATGTAGCTATACAGTACATGCATGTAACAGGAAATACATTATAACTCACTCCATCTAGAATGATTTCACCCATTCCAGAATGTTCTAGGAAGTTCTTACATGTTTGGCTGAGTGAGGCACTGTCCCTGTAGCCCAATGTGATTGGTAGTTAATGTTGGCAATGATGTTATGCAGTGAGTCATCCAGGATTCCTGGAACTAGGACTTGCTAGTATGTTCAGGTGTGTGGCCCCAGGTTGGAGAGAGTTACAGAATGTGCTACAAGGGGGTGAATGGATAGTATATAAGCCAGAGAAATTCTGCAGTAGGCAGAGTATCCAACACCTCTGCTCTGAGAGTTACGTCACTTCTGGCTCTGAAGCGACTTGTTATAGTCAGTCCTGTGTTACCTGCTGACCTGTTATGTTTGTGGAGATAAGGCCTGGGAGACATTTTGCCTGCAGATAATTAATTTGCCTACATTGGAGTTAGACTCCATTTTTGTGTCAATGGACATTGCTACAGAAAAGCTGTGACGGGCTGGATTCCTAGCTGAACATTATTGAGCAAATCATCATTCACCGCATCGACTGGACGTGGTCGTCATAACGTTGGATTCTGCATGTTTCGCTGTGAACATTATACCGTGGACCTATAATGTGGACATATACCCTGGATTTATACCGTGGAGTATTCTAACCTGCGCCTCTGGCTTTACGTCGGAGATATAATTCATCGGTGCATCGCGGATCATTCATTTGTGCATTGAGCATCGTATTTGGACATTTCCAGGGATATTGCATGCAATGCACGTAAGTGATTCCATTACTGACTTATAATTGTTTCTATTGAAAATTATTGTACTGATGTGAAAACCGATTATGAGTCTGTACCCACAATATTACTGTTAATAAACTGCCTGAGCATTAGTTGATGGTGTCTTTTGTGCGATCATTCTCAGTGTGATTTTGGTCGTAACAGTGTCGTCCTATCGGCGGACTTCTCGCTTTTATGACAGCTCAGCTATTATTCTGCTCAAATGTTTCGGCGCATTAACAGATAACCATTATTACAGTTAGCGATGACAAATTTGAAGGAAAAGAAATAGGAAGATGAAGCGTGGTGTTGAAATGTGATTTTATTGTCAGCATACTAGGGAGTTTAGACAATAATCATTGTTACATCAGCTAAGCTAAAACGATATGACGCACCTCCTCACAGACTGGACAAGGTGATTTCACATATGCGCAGAACAACATTTCAATAAGAACGAGTGAGAATAAAAAGTTAATGATTTCGGTAGAGGTCAAAATGGAATGAGAAAAGAACTGGAAAAAATCCTCAAGATAATAAAACTGTGGTTTAGAATAGTACTTTTCTTGCAATGATCTATGGCTGAGTCAGTTGAACCTTGGCGTAGGCTGAAAAGATAATCCTTAGTTTTTGAATTATTCACGTATTTACAGGAAATAACATTGCAAGTTTTAAAGAGAAATGTGTACATTGAATTAGAAAGTCTTCATGAGGATCAAAGCTTCTACACGTGGTTGTCGCCTATCGGCGGAGTTAAATATCACTCTGATTCCAGAGGAACGTTCGATATTGAAAGAAAAAAATGTATATCTCCTTACCAGTCAGCATTGAAGTCAATTCTATTACCCATTTTTCTTCTTTACTTATCATAGTACACTGTATAGAGAAATTACAAATGATCTTAAAGGGTGTGTACAGTTCTGGTCGCGGTGAGGATTTATCTTTTAACGTTTTGTGAGATATTCAGAAGCCACTCTATAAGATGTCAAAGAGCATGCAATTCTAAGGGGTATCAAAAGTTTATTTGATGAAAATCGGTTTTGAAATGGCTGAGATATCCAAAAACAAAGTGAAATAAAGAGATCCTAATAAAGTTGTGGCATGTCGCCTTTTATTATTAGCACTTTTTTAGATATCTCAGCCATTTGAAAACCAATTTTCATCAAATAAACGTTGAATCCTTCTTAGAATTACATGCTCTTTCATATTTCATAAGAGGCTTTTCATTATCTCACTTAGGAATGTTCAAAACATGAATCCCCACCTCAACCAGTACTGTACAGTCCCTTTAATGTACATAAAAATAAAAGTAATTAATTAGTTTTTACATTATTCATGTATACAGGCAATGTCATTGCAAGTTTTAAAGGGTGCACGTTAAGAGACCGACACCCACGAGTCATACAGCTCACAAGTCATACACCCACTAGTTATACAGCCCACGAGTTCGACATCAAGTAAAATAAGCCCACGAGTTATACAGCCCACGAGACCGACACTACAAACGAAAGGCTCACGAGACCGTAAATGAAGTTTACAAGAAAATATTTCACAAAATCGTCAATGTTGCAGTGCACACTTGCTTTACATGATATGGAAGGGGAGTAGTCATCTGCAAAGGTGCTGATTAAGTACAAATTCACAGAAAACGATGTAATCGTTTATTGAGGTTGCTTTGAGAATTCGAAAAAAGAAGATACATCCATAAAAACAGCTGTTCTATTTCATTAAAAAATGTACCGTTTTGGGAATAATTTGACAAATACAAGGCACAAATTGAGGTGAATCGTTATGATATAAAACGTTTTCATCCTTTGAAATTTCATGCATTATAGTTACAGAAAAAATAACAAATTAAACTCTAAGCAGGCGGATATAATCAGAAGGAGAGGATATCTGATAAGGAATACTTAACTAGTGAATCGAGAAAGAAAAAGGCAAAAAAATACATCCTTTCCATCGTCTACCTAAGAACTGGGAAAGCCTATTAAAATCAAACCATACATCTTTCATACACTTTTTTTTTGGGGGGGGGGGGGGGCGGGGTTCCATGAAAGATTTTTTTTAAAGATTAATTGCTAACAATGCAACAATTGCCATCTGAAAGCCACACGCGTAGAATTACATGGTTGCTAAATGTTTTGATGTCGTTGATCACGTGATGTTCAATTAGTTAAAATTCTCGCTCGATAGCGCTACGAAATTGCATACGCCAGTATGTAATTTTCCCCTTTATGGAACACAATGTCAGATTTTCACATCTGTCACTCAGTGTACACACCAAGCTCTTATCACACAACAAATACATACACACAAGCACATACATTTATACTCGATGCAGGATCAGGTAAGTAAAAACAAGCCAAAAAAAAGTCTACTGAGTCATTGATATCTTAATACAGTTAAAGACACCCAGTCGCGAGGATACATGGACATATTTCAGCCGCGGGCGGCAGCACGTAAACTCGCTTCCGAAGTTGCTACGAAGCGAAATGTGTGTGTGCGCAAGACATCCCTAAAGCAATGTATCGCGCTATAGTATCTCGATTGCTCGCGATCGCTTGCTGAGCGCGGGACGTACGTTTTGTGTAATGTGAGTGATGTTCGCATGAGCTGGTAGCTAGCTGCGTATACTACGCATTCTCTTCATCGCATCGTCGATCGCCGTCACTCGTCAACTATACTGTAATCATCAGATCAGATCAGATTAGTGAGTGCAGACCACATTATAATAGATAGGGTGGCCATCATGGACGATGACACATCGTCATGGGTAGCGGATATTACCGCCGAGTTGTCTATTCTGAACGCGGACGATTGGGTCGGAGACCCTGCCTGTATCATGTACTTGCCCTGGCGTGTGTACATAAATTCAGGACGGGGAAGCGACTGTGCCCGTGCAGGGCCAACGGCCAACGGCCACAGTTGCACTGCACATTTATGCAGTATTTTTGCACTCTTCATTGTTTTACTAACTAATATGAAGAAGGTGAGCGTTGTATCACCTGCCTGGAATATACTATATGTAAGAAGCAATGCCGAAACCCTTTCATTTGACTAGGTAAACTCACAGTTATAGTTCTGTCAGCTTAGCCTGGTGTGAATAATCTTTAAAAAAAAAAGACACACACACACACAAAGTGAACATTAAAACTCATAGATAAGTACATGACAAATAAGATGTAATGCCTTCTTCAGACAGGAGCATAAAGAAATTATTGTCTATCTCCCTCTTACACAAACAAACAGAACACTATTGTCTCAACAATACAGTGTGAAGGATAACCATTATAAATAAACCTATCACAGGTATCAGTATTTGAGGTTATGTGTGAAAAATGCCCTACAAATTAATGAAAATCGCGGACAGTAGACCTTTGTCCATAGTCAACTCAGTGTAACATCGCAAAGCCATTGTAATGGGTTAGCTTTCTACCAAACACTGATTAAAATACCAATCAGAGGCGTACCTTTGATCAAACAAATAAGGGATGTGCCACGGATACCAATTAATCGTACTTGATGAAGCTCATACCTGTACATATTAGCATGTTACAAACTGATAGGTTCATATTGCCCCTTGACCTATGACCAATATCTGTATTAGAATTAAAACAATGGATTCTTATGAACTGTTGTTCATCAACAACTTCCACACCAATCAACATCCCTATTTCACACTCCTATATGAAGATGTGAAGGTAAATAAAACTAACTTTCACGTACAAGGGTATTGTACGTACACTACTGTAACTCTGTAGTTACTACCACTGACCTGACACTGTCGGTGTAACCAAACTTTAACGAATTTCAACTGTAAAGGATCAATTTTTTTTTCTTCAGAATTTACATTTCAACATACTTGTAGAAATTCACATGAAAAGATGTACACTTCACTGGATCACTTGAATTTGGTTTCAAATTATTGGACCAAATGCATTGGAAGTTTGACTACAAATGCAACATAGATGCCTGAAACTTTTGCCAAGCTTATGAAAATTACAATCTTTATCAAAATTCCTTAACCAAACTTAAAATGTAGGGCCCCTAAATATGATGAAAGAGGAGACTTTGCTATACAGTTAAATCAATGGGGACAAACAGTATTTGAATCGCAGCCATGAAATCTGGCTATGCAAATTTAACCTGGATTGTTGACGCTAGCTGCTCAGGAAAGTGACCTCTCTGTATCTATCTAGATTCTACATTTGCACATGAAATACTTTAAATTCTCAATACTGTGATGACAAAAAACTTACCACTACTTGCGATTCCCTGACTAATGACATTTGCTGCCTACTGCTGGGTCAGTTTTTAAGAAGCGATAAACTGACCCAGCAAATGTCATTTCGATTACGGCGTTATCATAATTTGACATAAATGAGAACTTAGAGAAGTTTTTCGCGGAATTATACATAGAAAAATAGGCCTACTTGTCGATGAAACGCAAAGGCCCTAGCAGTTAAAGATAGATTAGAAAAAGTCATTCCACTTCAATCATTGATTCATGTAATAGACTTCTAACGTTACTTACACATCATCTGGATCTGGATTCCTTGAAGTTGTTGACTTGGTCAGCTGGGGTTGCTTGATTGGCGTAAGCCGTGGCATTACAATTCCACCGTGCATGCCGTAACACGAATTTGCACATTCTAAATTCCTGCAAAACTGTTCATGCAACTCCAGCAAGTGGAAAGCAAATTTTTCATCGGCACGCTGACGCTGAAGCTTCCCCCTCTCCCACTGGTCTCTTACTTGTCCTAAGCAGGGAGGTGAGAGGAAACCTCCCTGTCCTAAGCATGCTAAGAACACGTCTCTCTGCGTTCTCCGCTCGTCGATAGCGTCAAACAAGTAGATACGTTTTACTCGAGTTGGACGGCTGTTTTGATCTCCATTGTGAGGTTTCATTACTAAACCAAAGCCAAGGCTAATCCGAAACAGTACACGCATACCACACACATTATTGATATTGACATACCGGTACCGACGACTTTATACCAACTTTGTTATGTTCCGATCCGGCCCAACATACTGTAACACAGCTGACGCAGCAGACAATTGCCACTGAGATCAAAACAACCCGCCATATGGCCATGAGCATTGCAACTTGCTATACATGAAGTTTAGAGTTTTAATATTTCTTCATCAAAGCATATTTATAAATACCAAATATTAAACAACGTAATATATGAATGATTTAAAATATTGTTATATAATATTTTCAGACATTTTAAAATATTATTGCTTAGATTGCTGAAATTGGCACCATAGTGCAAATAAACAGAGACTGCAGCCAGATACGTACGTACGTACACCACACAGCTCTACTGTTGTGTCGCGACGGGACCCGTAGGAGAGATTTTCATGCACATGGCTGTTGTGCGGTTTTGTGCGTGCACCCATTCGGCCCCATTCGGTAGGTATTCGGGCGTCCATGTTGAAATTACAGTGGACGGCTCGCACGGCTCTCGTGCCCCATCTGGTTTTCGCTGGTGCGCTGCGTAGCGTCGTGTTCGGCATTCGGTACGTACGGGGGTACAATAACGGGAGGAGCAGCTTGTCGTGCTTTTCTACTGAGCTGCGAATCGCCTGCGACGACCGATTGCCTTTAATGCTGTTTGAATAGTGTGCTGAAGCGGGAAAGAGTGGTGCTGGACTTATTAAGAATACTGAACTAATTAAATTCCATTCATGTACACTCGCTTAACGAGCCAAAATGAGTCCTAGGGTTAAAACGAGCTGAGTGGTTTCTAATGATGTCTCTTAAAGGGGAAATCCAGTCCAAATATAAGTTAGTCTGGTAAAAGAAAGAGCAAAACACTACGAGTTCAACGGTATAAATTTGATCGAAATCGGATAAAATATGAGGAAGTTATGACATTTTGAAGTTCCGTTATTATTATTTTTTTTTTTGGGGGGGGGACAGTTCTTG
>NW_027273653.1:0-13438 GCF_040938485.1 Diadema antillarum | reverse complement strand
TATGTTGTGAACCACTCAAAAAATGAACAAACTTATGAATTACTTATTTACAAATACTTATCACAGATATAATTTACGACAGAATGGAACAAGACAGTAGATAGATAGATAGATAGAGGTAGATAGATAGATAGATAGAAAGATAGGATAGATATATAGATAAATAAGATAGGTAGATAGATCAATAGATAGATACATACATAAGATAGATAGATAAGATAGATATAGATATAGATAGAAAGATAGATAGATAGATAGATAGATAGATAGATAGGTAAATAGATAGATAGATAGATAGATAGATAGATAGATAGATAGATAGATACAGAGAGAGAGAACAATTACCAACAATCAAACAACTGTAAATAAGTTGGGAACACAATCTGTGTTTGTTTTATCTCACAGACATGATGAGTCTTATCATTCTGCATACTAGTATGTAGGAAGAGAAAACTTTTGTAAATGAGATTTTTATAATTTGCTCCACGCCAATCATTACTGTCAAGGATTGTAGTTTTTGTTAGTCTGAAAGGAAACTTGAACCGCTTTTTCCCAAACACCTTTCTCGAATTATTCTTTATACTGTGATAATTGGGTATATGAAAGAGCCAGGAGCTGAATACAAAATGTTCCTAAAGGTGTAAAAGATTTTGTTGAAGCGTTATGTATTGCGTCAACCTATACCAGCTAAATAAAATAAAGTATCATAATAATCTGTTTTGTCTGAAAATCTTCGTGTGATTTCTCTACATGGGCTCTAGTAATAACAAAATATTTGTGATTAGGGAAATCACTTTGATATATGTAATTTTTGTTACATATCAGAGTTTGAGAAACAATCGTTTAAAGATACAAGGACATTTTGAGTCTTCGGGCAAAAAAAAAATTGTTGCAACGATAGTTTCTTTGCAGGAAGAGTCAACTTTGGGAAAAAAATACAATGAAGAGAAATAAAAAGACATTCTTACACTTCGAACAAAACGGAGGAAGAAAAACAAAAAATGAGATAAAAAGTTTCTCGTAGTCGGCAGGATTCGAACCTGCGCGGGGAGACCCCAACAGATTTCTAGTCTGTCGCCTTAACCGCTCGGCCACGACTACTCAGATGGCGTCAATACAGCCAGTCTGTTGATTTATTCTTGGAATTTGTTAATTTCTTTATCGTTCCGTTCCAGTAAAGATAACATGCTGTTATACTCGGTCATCGACATTGTCATGACGTTCACTCGCATGCATTTCGCCCATTAATTATTACAAAATGTTAGAATGGCAGGTGCATGCTGTATAGAGATGAACTCAAAATAGGATGCAGGCCCTTATGGCTGCATGCCAAATGTTTTGAAACTAGACAAAGAATGCACGGATGAGTCCCCTAAACGAGGAGTAACAAAGAGAGTGGCACACACATACACACTAAAAAAAAAGTCTCATTCGCATGTTTGCTCATTTTGTTTTTTTCACGAAAGGGGATACACTGATCGTCGTTCCCCCAAATCATAACACAGGATTGCCATTTATTATTATGATTAATGTTGTGACCGAAAAAGACAGCTGATGTAGAAACAAGCTTGTGGAGGGGTTGAGATGAATAGATAGATAGATAGATAGATAGATAGATAGACAGACAAACAGACAAGACAGAGGGGGAGAGAGAGAGAAGGGGGTGGAGGAGATTAGAACCACGCCCACCTGTGATGTTCTCTGTGCCCCTGGAGTCAAACGCGTAGTGGATATTCTCCCCGTACTGGTGCTCGCTCCTGTGCGCTAGTTGTGATTTCTTCGCGCAGGTCTCCGCCCACTTTTGCGCGTACTTGTTGATCTTGCTGTCGATTTTCAAAGCGGGAGCCCCGTGCTCGGCTCTGTATTTATTGTGTGCCTTGAGCGCATCTCTCCTGAATTTTGAGCGGTACGCTGTCAGGAAAAAAAAAAGGTGAGAGAAAATACTGGCAATTGTTAATGCAATCAATAAAGCAAATTAGAAAAGCAATGCCAAAATCTAAACTAATATCTTCAATGACATGAATGATATCTAATTTAATACAGGCAATCTTAACATGAAATATCGTAAATTGTGCCGATAATGACTTTCCTAACTCAAATGGTATATGACATCTTAAAATGCATGGTTTTACATGTGAAGATTTTGATACAATCAAACTGAAATTTCGTTTTTCTCATTATTGTCAGTGTTTTGATATACGCTGTAGTTTATTACTTAGAGTTGAATTGGAAAATTACCTTGAAGGCACAGTTTTAAATGAAAACACTTAAAGGAACTATCTTCAAGTCTATCCAGGGAAAGAATGGACAGGTGACAGATTAATTCTGCAGAATGTAGGCCCTACTTTGCCATGAGCTTCGGAAAGGGCCCTTTAAGTACCTAAAACAAAGTATTTTAGACAACTTATAAAAAAGTACATAAATAATAATAATAATAATAATACTAATAATAATAATGATAATAAACTCTTCCCACACAGCGTAACTCTAGTATACAATAGACTGTCTTGTGGTTAAATTGAGGTATTGTACGTGTAGAAAGTATACCGGAAGTTAGTGTTTTTACTTTCTCCGGATAACTACGGTTGCCATGGTGCATGAACGACTGTTATTGTACACATAACACACGTGTCCTACACACATATCCACACCAAGTACACACAGATATACCTACATGCACATTTTCTGAGACAAAAGATCCCAGATTGCTGATGTACAGAGGTCACACATACACACACACACACACACACACACTGACGGAAAATGCTTCATGTATTGTTATCTAAAACAAGTTCAGCTGCAAAAAAACCAAAAAAACAATCACACTCACACACACACACACACACACACACACACAACGTAATCATGTTTTCATTGTCCTAAAGCGCTGGGGACACATGACCCCGTTTACAGTGCGAGGCTCGGCCGCGGCTCGGCCGCGGCCGAGCCCACCTTCATTTCAGTGTAAACGCGCAAAAGGCCAAATGCGAGGCCAAAATTGGCCTAGCATTTGGCCTCGCTCTGGAGGTGGTCTCGGCCGCGGCCGAGCCGCGGCTGAGCCCGGCCTTTTCTCAGTGTAAACGCAAACTGGGCCAAATGCGCGGCCAATTTTAGTCTGGCTTTCAAACCCTCTGCCTGTATCTTTCGCTATTCAGGATGTTAACCCCCTCAACGTCGAAAACTAGTTTAATTTAAGATGGTTTTGTCCTGCAAAGGATTTTTCCTTCGGCAAAGGCCTTTGCCTAAACGGCGACTTCATCGCCACGGAATTCAGTTGGAAAAGGGTCTGAAAACCAGACAATACCAAATTGCGTTTGTTTACAAGCAGAGCGCCACTACGACAAAATACGGACAAAATTGCGGGGCTCGGCCCCGCACTGTAAACGGGGTCCGAGGTACACCTCTTTACCCTAGAATAAATGAGCTGAAAACAGCATTACTCCAATTCACCACTATTGTTATTTTATCTCGACTATGAATTATTTTCACAGAAGTTCGCGTGAAGTTTCTCAGGAAATATAGAGGATATTTGACAATCACATTACTGACAGCAATCTATTTTATGTGAGAATCACAAACGGAAGTATAAACGTCGTGCGGGAGTCTTAGATTTGAAAAGATGTAGGTCTAATGTGGTTTTTTAGTCCCGGTATAAAACAAGAGGTAAAGAGAACTACATTACTTTAAAAATGGTGATATCTCCTTGATATCAACTTAATCTAATGTGAATACATCATGCCTTTGCTTTTCTTTTAGCTCTGGTAACGAAGCTCTTTGAACGAAGAAAAAATAAATAAAAAAGAGGAAATCGGTCTTTTCAGCCCACGAATGTCATCGTCATGGCCAGACACGTAGCTTGTCATATCTGAAATAAATATGTTACCACAGGCACCGCGGGGAGATAAGATTTCAACATCGGAAGTGAGCGAGCATCCCGAAACACCCTCGCACCCGACCCAAACGGCTTCCTTTTCCAAGCATCTCGTTGGTGCGCCTTTCCTGAAACACACCGGGAGTCGTTCATAATTGTTTTTAACATAATAATTATTGATACCACTAGCAATCACAATAGACCGTTTTCATAACGTATTCAAATCTATATGGATGTTTCTTTTCAGGGAACATAAATAGAGACGAGCTATTCCATGCTGGAATCCATGTAGTTTGCATATATTTCTTGTCGCTATGTCGGACAAGCCTCGGACAAGCTTTCAGGTTGTCAAGAACAACCTTTGTTTAAATGGTATGCATGAAATTTGAATATGATACGAAAAATTGATTAATGCGTACCAACAAGAGACCGAGTACTCGGCAGTCATTTTCATGTGTTTTGTCATGGGTGTTTGTGATATCATGTCATAAAAACAAAACAAAACAAAACAAAACACCGCTGACGACCTTTCCTTGTATTTTTTCCTTCGATATTTCTAAAATCCTCCCACCTTTTTACATCTGTCGATTTTACCTGTAACATTCTTATAGGTCACATTTCCAACACTGGCATTTTCACCTAATATCTCATTTTTATCTATAACATTTTTACCTCTCAATTCTTAATACCAGGCACATTACACTAAAGTTCCAAAATCATGGCATATAAACAGACTGCCGAAAGCTGTTACAAAATTAAAAAACACAGAAATCACTTTAAGGAGTCGTTTGGGGCGCTTTTTTTTTTGGGGGGGGGGTTCTGTTCTGTTTTATTTTGTTTTGTTTTGTGAGTTTCTTGTGTGTGTGTGTGTGTGTGTGTGTGTGTGTGTGTGTGTTTGTTTGTTGGTGTTGTTGTTGTCGTCGTTGTTTTGCCAGACAACAAACATTCCTGCAGGCTATAAAACGCAGGAGGCACGCAGAGGAAAGAACGAAGGGAAATCTTGAATAGACGAGACAAAAGATGACATCTCTATTCATATCAAATCTTTTGTCAAAGATGTGTTTTTCATCGGTATAATGCATGATATAGTAATTGTGTGTGAAATTATATACTTCCCTTTTCCATATGCCACGCCTTCTGCAACCGACTGTGGCACGCAGCAAATCTCTTCGCGAGAGTCAGCTTCGATTGTTTCGCGGAAGCTTATGGACAGCTTCAGCAAACTTTTCCGCCTAATGTCTGATCGCTTGGTATGGCGCCTCTGGTGACATCCCGACCACGCCCCCCCCCCCCCCCCCTTCCATCCACCACAGAGAAACACACGATTCAGAATCAAACAAAACAACAAGGGAGCACGAGTTCACACAGCGTAACATTGTTTTCTTCGGTGGATGCACTCCAGTTTGTGTGTCAAAGTGTATGTAATCAAGAACAGGGTGTAAACACATTGTTACATTCAGGAAATCATTGTCTTTTCAGTCTCAAGTCTTCCAAATGGTTGTAGTAACATAATAAGGAATAACGATTTCTTTACCATTTATTATGTTTCTGTTTTGCGTTGTTATTGAGGGGTTTTTTTGTTGTTGTTGTTGTTGTTGTTATTATTTGTTGAGTAAAAATAAGATTATTGTAGAAATGTGTAAGATATATTTGCGGTTAACACTCAAGTTTCTTCTTTATCTTCTGGCTCTTTCAGATAATCCCAAGAGTAAGTATACAATTATTTTTTCTTTGCAAACACTAATGATATGAATCAGGCCTCTCGGCGATCATAATAGTGTGTTTTGTGTCTTCGTCCGGCACAGTACATTGTCAGTCATTTTTTCAACTTCTTGTCCGGCGTATCAAACTTTATGTCAGGAGGAAAAAGAAAAAAAAACACCCAAGATGAGTAATACATAGGAGTGCACTACAAGCACATGTATATGCCTGATTGGAACAAGTCTGTAACATTGCCGTGACAAAAAAAAAAGAAACAACAAACATTCAAGTAGGAAATTAGTCCATGTATATCCCACGTATTGGTCTGGTTGCCTCTTATAACAAAATATACCTGTTTTTATCTGTGTAGAAATGATGTTCGATGTTCATCTTAGCCCCTCTTAGAGTTGAGAAATAAAATAATGTTTTCATCACAAGAACAGTTTACTGGAATTTTCAAAACTACTTCTTGTGACACGTGGATCTTGTGGCAGAGGATCTGATACTCTCCCTTTCAGGCTAATGCTAAACGGTCGGGACGCGGCTAGGCCCCCTTTCACCAGAAATCGGTGAAAACATTTGAAATGAGAAGATGACCTTGAGATTAGTGGTAAAACTGTTTAAATGATTACTTGTAACACCCATGTCAAATAAACCTTTTGTTACTTCTCTAATATTGTTTGGTGATAACGTTTTCGTCTAGATAAATCCCTGATCATTGGCCTGAGTGTGACCTTTGGTATTCTCGCCATCGTGTGCGCTGCTGCCCTGGCTTTCTATTTAGTCAACAGACAACGGAGCGTGAAAAAGCCGTAAGTATAATCACATTATACATTATAGCTCTGTTTTACTTATTGAATTCTAAGAATTGGATGGGGTTACGGCTAAGAGCAGTTTTCTTAGCAGCCCTAGGAGATAGACGGTACATTAGAAGTAAATTGAGTTTTGAGTTTGTTTGTTTTTTAAGGGAAACCAAAACCCCAAAGTGAGAAATGTGGATTGATTGAAAGTAGCAACATTAGTACGCCTATAGAACACATCAGTGAAAGTTTTGGGAAAATGGGACTAAGAATCCCAAACTTAAGCATTTTCACAGCAGTCATTGTTGTATTGGGAGACTGATACAATTCTGGACGGCATTATGGACAACAGTATAAAGAAAATGTGATGAAAATTTAACATATTCCTCTTTCTAATGAGAGAGCACTTGACTTTCAACCTCTCAGAAAGCATAGGGAAAGAAATTGCCCTCAACATAATGTCACTAAAAAGTCGATGGATTGAGTCAATGGAAAGAAAAATGAACTTCTGTTGAATTGTCCATTTATTTTCTTTATAAGGTTGCATTCAGTAAACCGGTATAGGATATAGTAATAGTATATAGCATCATACGGTATACGGTACATGGTATAAAGTACAGTATATAGTAATAATTATGACGTCAGGTTCAACGCTCGATAACGAAGACTGGCAAATATGTCTGTTTTTTCCTGAGAGAAATGTAAGGGAAAAGTGTCCATATTCACATGTACTATTTAAGGAGGAAGCTATGTACCTTCTTGGAGTTTGTTGTTCTGTAAAAACAATGAAAGTATCAACTCTGCTCTTTGCAATATTATGAACACAAGAAAAAGTGCAGCGCCACGGTGTTATGGATTTGTAGGTCTCAGGGGTTCTTCTTAATCGCAGATTTAAAACTGTAATAAGAAAAGAACTGTCGCTTTTATGTGAGATATCTGCAGGGTTAAAAATTATTTTCCTTTTCGTGTAATTCATGTAAATCTGATATGTGATTACATATGGCTACTCTGTCACAAGTATGAGTGCGTCTTTGCAAGTCTGTTCCTCTTTCATCATTCTATGGTTTGAATGTAATCAATGCGTTTGGTCTCACCATTATAGTATGTAAGAGGTATTTCTATTGTTATTATTGTCAAAGATAGTATTCAGCTGTAAATTGTCATCCTTAATTCTCATGCAGGGGAGCTGTCTCATTCAATACAGGCGTGCCAAATCCAGGATATGACAATGTAAGTGTTACTTGCACAGTAGTATAAACAAGTTTGTATGGAAAGGAATACACGGGTATACAGACGGATGGAATTCTGTAACAGACATGCACGGTGCCCGGATCGAACAAACTGGTTTTGAGGTGGCAGAATCGAAACGGTGTGCGGGAGGGGGGGGGGGGGGGGGACGACGACGACGGGATAATGCTCTAAGGAAGGTATTATAATATCCTTACCAACTACAGATTGAGTTGGAAACAATAGGCCTACGTATTAGCACCATGTGGGACGTTAGATGGCAGGATAGAGGCAGAGAGAGTTGTGTTTATTGACAAATTGCTCTATATACAGCGAGGTATAAATAAGCACTGAATTGATCGGCGGTTTTTTTTTTTGTTTTTTTTTGTAGCCATGATAAAATAAATCATGGGGGTACATATACTCTAGCAGGATTCGAACCTACGACCTTCTGATCTCCAGACAGGCGTCATTTCCTCTAGACCACCGAGCATCCGCTTGGCAGCAAGTGTTGGTTCTAACCCTTATAGCATGCAACGGGTACTACGTAATTATTCAAATTCATTGAATTCTTCCGTCGGGATGTTTTCATTGCAAGTGACTGACAAATTAATAATCACGCTCTTGCAAAATTCATGTTAAGTCTGTCTAATTTCTTAGCTATTATCTTGTGTCAGGACATCTGAAAAGACGTCAAATCTATTTTGAACCTACTCTTCTATTTTCTCTATCTCGCTCTTGTGTCTTATTATCATCATCATGGTTACAATAACAACAATAATCATTGTTATTGTTATTGTTATTATTATTATTATTATTATTATTATTATTATCATTATCATCATCATCATCATGATTATTATTATCATCACCATCATCAGAGTCATCCTCATCATCATAAGTAGTAGTAGTAGTAGTAGCAGTAGTGGTGGTGGTTGTAGTAGCAGTAGTAGTAATCGAAGTCGGTCGTTGTGATCATTCAATTATGTTACGCATGATTATATAATTTCCTTCAATATTTCTCCTGTTTTGTTTTAGGAAATGAAGAATGCAGTAAAAATGAGCGGAGCTGGCGATGTTGCGTTCAGCGTTGATCGATCGGACGCCTAATCTTTTAAACTATCAAGTCTTTGAAAATGTGTTGTTGTTTTTTAATCATATCTTTCTTTATTTTCTTTACTCGATGCTAATGCTGTCATAGTTTGCAAATATATGAGCAGTTGTTGAATAATTATGTAACGTGTAAGGATTCTTTCTATTAACAATCTTTGTTCCAAGGAATTGCATTTTAAAGTTGTACACTGGGCCTGTAACGTGACAGTTGTTAAAAAGAAAATAACCTTACCATTCGTTCAGATGTCATTTCTGTTCAGTTTATTTTTTGTTCAACGTACACTTTGAATAAAATACCGATACTAATGCAAAGGACTGTATACAATTTCATAATCAATATACTACTGTATAAACTACATGATTGCAGAAGTCAAGGTTAACAATTATCGACAAGTACCTTATCTTGAACCCCAAATCATGTAATCCAAGTTCCTTTAGTGCCAATAGTAATGATATAATCCCAATCACCCTACCGATTCTTTTGAATAGATAGGTTGATGTTCTCTTCTTTAATTTCATTCGATGTACAAATTAGTACATTGTAACTATAACAATATTCGAACATGCGAAGTAACGTAGTGTTGTAATGTTAGTTTGTACAATTAGTATGTGTCTTGTGCAAAACCACACACAAACATTATTTCATATTCTTTATTCGAAAATTCGTTCGACATTGTCACCCATTATTAGCAAAGAAACAAATGCACATGTTCTACGGATACTATATTCCGCAATTCACATCATTAAGTAATAACAATGTCGACTGAAAACAAAAAAGGGACATAATTACAATTTATTCCTGATCACATTACGTTGCGTCTCAAAAATGTTGATTATTCACTTCGTTTCATTATATTCTTTTCACTCATGTAGACAAGATAATAGATGTGTGTAACTGAGAGCATTTGCATGAGCTTTGTTTTTAAGTCCAAATTCCAATTAAAATCAAAATATAGTTTCTGTTTTCAACAGAACATCCGCGTATTCAACGCAATAATTGAAATTGACATCATATTCATGTCTGAAATAAAGTAAAGATCACACATACTTGAAGAAAAAAAAACATTTTACTCATTTCCTAACCTATGAATATGGAGCAATGAAAGTCTATTATTAAATCTGAATGAGTGCCAACACTGGTCCATCCAAGGAGAGATTCAATAAAAATGTACAGAAGTTCCGAAGTCATCAGGCATATCTCGCACTTCGCCGTAGGTGACGTCCTCTGTATTGATTGCCCAGTTGTCGGTGACAACGTCAGCTATATTAGTACATGTACAACTATTGTCACCGTGCAATAAAGATACGTTTATAATGACGTCTTGTCTTGTAGACTGTCGTTTGTTTAATAAAATGAAACATTGTCATCGATGATAATTGATGAAACAACAAGTTTGTTTGTGCCCTTTCCTCTGTGAGTGTAAGCTTCACCTTAAACAGAGACCTGTCTCTTTGTTCAACTTAATTTTAACCGGTAGCCTTCAAGTCATGTTTCTAACGCAACATGTGGTACGCGATTGGTCTGTGACAAAAAAAAAGGAAATCAAACGAAACCCTCAGAAGATTATGAATTTTGTTCTGATTTTATGATCTTTTTGCCTTTCTTTTTCGATCTTTCTTTCTTTTTTTCTTATGTATATCATAACGCATATTCTGAAATCAAACGAAACCCTCGGAAGGTTATGAATTTTGTTCTGATATTATGATCTTTTTGCCTTTCTTTTTCGATCTTTCTTTCTTTTTTTCTTATGTATATCATAGCGCATATTATCAGATAATCAAAGTCATGTATAATTGTTGTTCAGCATTCTTTATTATATCAATAAACAATGTAACATGAAAGGCCTAGGTTGTCTCCTGGATTGAACAGGAGGCACAAGGCAAAGACAAAGGACAGTACAGAAAAACATGTAAATACATCATACATTGTAAAAAACACACTCAGTTACAGTTGCGTACTCACAAACAAATTTACCAAAGATACATTTATACACAAACGAATTAAAATATGCAATACATATATTTCATTTCAAAACATACCTTATTATCCAAATAATAAAATTTCATCTCATTCTATTATTTTCGTGTCTTTACATTTTACATAAATCGTTCTCATAAAACCTTCTCTCTCTCCCTCCCTCTCTCTCTCTTCTCTCTCTCTCTCTCTGCCTTCCCCCTGCTTTTCTTATAACGATGATATTATAACGATTATAAAAAGCGACTACTATAAAATAAAAATATAAAAGAAACCTAACTTTACGATTAGCTACAAAAACAATGTTCAAACAGATAGGTTTTGAGTCTTGAGATGGGTAACGTGTTCCAGAGAGTGGGCGCATTGACCATTGACAGAAAAGGGACTTGGGCCATTATAGTTCTGAGTGTTGGGACTTGGGACTTGATAACGGCGTTGGTGTTAAGATCGGAGTGCACATGCAGGGAGGTATATTGACGTGGATGTTGTCAGGACCCAGCTATTATATCTGGCTTTATCAAGGGAGAGTTACGAATGATTCTGAAATCATTTACAACTCTGACCCACTTCAAAAAAAAAATATTACTTGCCATCAACTATAAGTCTCCATTTAAATGAAGAGACTTATAATCGATTTTGAAGTTATGTGGTATTTGGATTGTGATCTACGCTATTTAGGTGAAATAATTCATCATAGTGTAAGGATTATGAAATTGATGTAAAGATATTGTATACCGGTATCTGTTTGTACAATATTGTTTCCATTGATGAAGAATAAAAATATTCTTCAAGACACAAACAAAAAATGAATGTTTTTTGGGACTTATGTTCGATTTGAGGGAGTTATAATTGATTTATGGAACATATAATCAATTACATGCGTTGATAAAACAGGGCCCTGATATGTAGGACGGAGCTTCGCTAGTTTTATCACTGTCTTTGACCCTACCAGAGTGAGAAGTGACGCAGTCTGAGTGCTGTATTACGACATTACCAAATCATTACACTATTTGCACGTTTATGTTGGTTTTATCTTAAACGGGGTAAAATTATCTTCCATCGAAAATAGTGATACACATCAACAACCACAATATATTCAGTAAGGCCAAGAAGGTTCCATGGATCATCTCTCAAGCCCTCCATTGACCTGTATGTAACTCTTCACTGATTTTTTTTTTCATGACATGAAAAAAAAATCAAAATACGGCATTATCGTAATCGTGTAATAACTTTGCAAGGACGATTATTGCTCAATCATCTTACCATATTTTCGCATGAAAAAAAAAGAGAGTTGCAACCAAAAATAATTTTATGTAGAGTGAAAACAGACAGTTTTAGTTTGATTTTGATAAAACATTTGCCATTCTGCCTCTCATAGATTTAAAAACCAAACTAAAGAAGATGTGCGCTATCAAAGGAAAATAGGGAAGGTGACACCAAACCTTAGAAATACCAGGTAAATGCAATGTATCGTACCATCCTATACAGACCTATGATGTGCGAACGTACGAGAATGTTAATGTAGAGTGTCCACAGCTTCACGGAATACTTCCAACCGTTCCTGTCAGATACAGAAGAGAATAATAAGGAAGACAATACTGATGTCTCCCAGTACCAATGAACTGAACATTGCCAGTATGCGTATAACTTATGCGTGGACAGTATGTACACGTAATCACGCAATGTTCGCTAACTACACTCCTACTTATCATCTCATCCGACACGTTTTGTGGAGACTGATAATCGTGTTTGTTTTGAATTGTTATATGAGCTCCCACGTGGAGATATTTTTTCACTTTCCTTTTTTTTTTTTCTTTTTCCTATGAGCTCCGTACGGAGACGTTTTATGAGCTCCCCTCTTAGAATCACTTTATTAGCATAAGTTTAAACAGATCTGCTCATAGTATCGCTTGATTTGGTCCCAGTATTGCCTGGGGCAAATTATTTCTCAATAGGGCCCCATTTATTTTTATTTTTACTCTATGACAACAACAGAACATTTAACAGATCATGAGTAATATCAGGAATTACGTGATGATATAATCAACAACGGGGTGTAAACACGTTGTCAAAGCCAGGAATTCATTGTCTTTTCAGTCTTCCAAATGATTGGAGTAACATGATAAGGAATAACGATTATTTTTATCATTGATTATGTTTTTGTTTTGCGTTGTTATTGAGTTTGTTTGTTTTTTGTTGCTATCATTTGTTGAGTAAAAATAAGATTATTGTAGAAATGTGTATGATATATTTGCGGTTAACACTCAAGTTTCTTCTTTATCTTCTGGTTCTTTCAGATAATCCCAAGAGTAAGTATACAATCATTTTTTCTTTCCAAACATAAATGATATGAATCAGGCCGCTCGGCGATTATAATAGTGTCTTTTGCGTCTTCGTCCGGCACAGTACATTGTCAGTCATTTTTTCAACTTCTTGTTAGGGGTCTCAAACTTTATGAAAAACAAAGGAAAACAAAAGCAAATCCCGAAGATCAGTAATCCTTACAAATGCACTTGTTATACACAGATGACCGACATTGACAAGCCTATAACAATGCTTAACTTAAATTACTAGAAGTACTTTCATACTTGGTTCTACAGAAAACCAAAAGTGTTACAATGCCGTTTACTTGTATGCAAAGTACTTCATGTTTTCTGCCAGAAATAAAAAGAAATCCTTGGACTTTCGCCATTTTTTCAATTTTTCAAGCAAGCGAAGAAAGTAGATGACTATTTGTCTGAAAAACTAAAG
>NW_027273652.1:0-10820 GCF_040938485.1 Diadema antillarum | reverse complement strand
TCTTTTTTTGAAGGGGTATAATTGGTTACCTTCCAGAATTTTTCACTTTTTGCGCAAGACCACATTGCCTTTATAGGTAAAGCGCATACCTCAATATTTGGTAAGAATGTATCCGCTCCTTTTTCCATAAGAAGAACATCGTAGAGGTTCTAATATTAGAAATAATTCCGGATATTTTCGCTTTCCTTTTCCGCTGCAGTCTACTCTATGTCTCTTACGTTGATAAAATCAAGTTTTATTTCGTTCAGATTGACGAAATTGACTTACAGACAGATGTACATTATTGTAGTTCACCCCCATTTTTCTCCTTTGCCTTTACTGCAACGTCTGTATGTGAAAATGTCCCATGTTATAATGTGAATTAATTTTTCGGTGTGAATGGTGCCGAGAAAAGGAGAAACACAGTCGACAAAGCAAACGGGGAGTTTATCGCCTCTCAGCCACTTAACACTCTCCTGTACATGTACCGAGTTCCTTCGGTGCTCGAATTACCGCCTTATCTCACCGCGTCATCATTTGTTGGCTGCCCGTCTTACGTGGACCCGATCTAGCTTATGGCGGGAAAACGCCGGAGTACAAAAGCGATAAAAATCTTGATGTGCCAAACGACCTATTAAAAGGACTTTAAATCCACCATTCAACTGCCGTCCTTGAAACTTGTCATTTTAATTTATATGTAACAAGAAAAAAAAATCATCAGGTCTTCCCAATTTTTCTCTTTTCAAAGGATGCCCCCCCCCCCCTCCATAAGCAATGATTTTGAATTTCAAAAAAAAAAATTATAGCATGTGGAATGTTCGTATTATAAACCTTCTTATACACTGGTTTGAAAATATATGAAATTGCTTCGCTCCGTAAACGGAGATTGTTTCTCTTAAGATGACAATTCAACCGTACACGTTTATTGTAATCAATATCTATAGACCGAAGGTTGCTACCAAAAATCTTATAACATACTTGACAAAATTGCTTGCACGGAACATGACAAGCGGGAGAACACACGCACAGGTATAGAAACGGACTCTCGGAATTACAAAGAATTCATTCAGAGTCGATCAGTTTGGATATCAGTTTCTTATTGTGGGTCTGATTATTTTGCATCACCCCTAGGTGGCGTTTATACGATGGCAATGGTGATTATTGTCACAATTGTTATCAGTGTCGACTGTTTAATTGTTTCTCTTCGCATTATAACCATTGTTGATTACAGACTTTATTGCTGTATAGAGTTGTGATACTGTACCCCGTGATACCGTATTTAGCATTAATAGATGTTGTATAATTCAAATAGATTATATATGATTACAATCAAAATTATCAAGCAAAAGACTTTTTTTCATGACGACGATGACAATTTTGAGTCCATGGAGTTTTCATGACCAAAGAATGATATAAGGGGCAGTACATTTACTTTACATAACTTCCAATACGTCGTCGCGTGTTAAAACTACCGAGCCAACATCACATTCACATTAATATTTCTTCATTTCTAGATGTTCGGGGGTAATTTATTCATTTCGATGTTTGTATTTTGTTCTACTTTGCAGAGAGACAAACACACGAACCCTGGCTGGGAAAAACACTATAAGGTAAGCATTGTGGCCGTTGTAAATAATGACGTCTCTGTTTGAACCACTTATGATGATTTTTGCACCAACACTGGAATGTCGGCATCTGACTGTGAGTGATCGAAATGACTGTCTGGAGTCACGTGGTCTCTATGAACTAATCCTGAAAAGGGGGGGGGGGTGATGAAGAGGGAAAATGAGAGGGGTGGGGGAGAGAGGGGAGATCTTGTCATTAATGGATGTACAACCATTTCCCTCTGTCAGTGCGTTGGGAATCATTGATTGATTTAATTGACGTAAATCGGCATGAGGGGGGTGCCATAAACCCGTCTTCACTCGGATGCTGCAGTTGCTCCGGAGTGTTCCAAGAGCTGGTCCGGCTAAAGGATCCTCGTATGGGGAAAAGGTATGGTAGTGTGTCGTTACAGCAGCTGTACACAGTAGACATACGCCTGTGATTATGAATGTGTAATTGCGTACAAGGGAGCCACGACGCATACAGATGTAATCAGTCTATGGTGCGAACTCGAAATCGATATTTTGAACGGTGCTTTATCTCTACCAAACAAAGGCCTAGAAAATGCTCACACAGCTATATATACACACAAGGGCACACTCATATACACACGAAGACTTGCAGATTGCTACATTGTCTACGGATTGTGTTTGTTTGTTGGTGTGTTTGTCTGTCTGCTGAAACATACAATTTGCGATAAGTAGATATAATGGCGAGGATAATGCACGAAGATGAAATTTTGTAACGACGGAACAAACAGAAGCTTCGCCCCGTCATACAAATTTGTGCGTCTCTAGATATTTTCCAATCCTGCCGATATTTCGAGTGCATTCTATTTTTTACATCTAGATTTTAAACAAGCAAAGTAAAAACGTATGTAAACACGGCAGTTGTGTAAGAAACATCTACATCGAAAATATTGAAACGATTCGTAGATCATGAAAATTGTCGCATATTTATGGTGCAGGACTTAAATTAATATAACACAGACATGCTCGTTATTCCTCGTAGGATTCTAATTAAATGAACGCACCATTAAACTCTGTCTGAATGTTTGTGTGTATGTGTGTAATGGTGTTATTGTGCTCATTTTATATCGATGTAAAAACTGTATTAGAAACTCAATCTCGAAATAAACAACAAAACTATGATGTTTACTAAAACACACACATACACACACACACACACAAATGCTGACTGACATAATGCAATTATGTGATTTACATTCGATCACAAAAGAGATTCAAAAGAAAAGACCCAAAAACCATGCTATAAGTTCATAGTCATACCTCTACTTCTGTAAGTGAAAAAGAGGAGGTGTCGTGTTGATTATTAAATCGATTTATTGATAGATTGATTGTATTCCTGTCTGTATCGGAATTTGATATGTAACCTTGACCACATTTCAAGTTTCCTTAGATTTGATTTGAGTTTCATAACAAACGGCATGTCTGTGTCTTTTGTTTTCGATGTATATTAATATCAAAGCTGTATTGATGTATATAGATGTCGACAATCACTGTAATGCACAGAATATTGCTTTCCGTTCTAAGCAATTGCTTAGCAAGAGATGTGACATACCCGCGCCTGGTAAATTCGTGCATTTCCGACATACCACTTTAAGATCTGAACTTTATACACTATTAAAAATCTTCTAATAATTCGAGGCCTGCAAAACAATGTAGGTAACATCATGTCATGACATGCATAATGTAATATTTGTTAAATTTCAGATGATGGGCAGCAAATTAGAACTTTGACGGCCTTTAGGCTAAGTGGTTGACGAATAAAATGCAGTTTGATAATGTGATATATTTGCGACCGTTCCGATGAGTTGCAGACAAATATCATGCAATGTATAGCCTTCAATTCATTTCACTGCCTTTTATGCGTATATAATCCATAGACCAATCGGTAATCATTTTTGCCCCGTGGCTTTAAGATGAATTCAATGTTAGAATGAAAGGCAAGGTTGGATCGGGCTTTAATATTCTGCGAGACGTCTTGGCTGCATGATAGAAAAAAAAAGAAAAGAATGACGGAAAAAAAGAAGGAAGGAAGGAAGAGGAGAAAGCGAATTCCGTTAAGTAGCAGACACGCGTATAGACAGAGGGGCCCAGAGCGCTGATTTCACCGACAAACATTCGTTTGCATAAATACTAGCGTTCATACGATATTGGGCAGGCTGTATAAACAGGCAAACTGTCATTGTTTCAACATGGCGTGGCTATGTGTGGGCATGGACGACACACACATTTTGCCCTCCCCGCTATGGCTAATAGACAGAAGTTAGCCTACAAAATGCCCCAAAACGATCCTATGCAGCGCAATTCTCGCGAATTCCATTCCACTTCGCTCGCATGAAAAGAAAACAGAATTCTGAAATAAATGTAATTATTCAGCAGACATATCGAATATTTGCTCTGTCTGGAGAACATTCTGCATGAAATCCTTCGGTAATACACATAAGAGTTAAAGCAAAAACAACAAGTATCTCATGTCGCTCGAGAATATGCACGCTCCACTTTTGTTCCGAAATTAACTGTGTGGGAATTTCTTTTCTTGGTCCGTGTAATTCACTGGAAATCTATAATATTTGAAGAGTTTGATTGCAAAAAACGATAAGTCCATATTTGCCAAAATGGAGATATTAGCGATTGAATTTCAAGAAAAATAAAGAGAATAATACAAAATTTTTGCTTCTTCAGACCATAAATTTAAAGATGTACCTTTATATGTAGTGACCAATGTATCATTTAAAAGGTATTATTTTGTACTTTATGACAGAGATCTTACTTCAAAATCTTCAAAAATGGACTTATCGGTTTTTGCCAACAAACTCTTCATTTATTCATCCTCCATCATAATTTTTTACATTTCTATTATGGAAAGGAAAGAACTGAATTACTTGCCTCAGTCTACAATATACCATCTTATGCAGTGAATTGTATTTTGGAGGTTACAAAAGGAACACCTTTGAACTTTAAGAGCAGCCTTTTAATTTGGAAACACAAGACGACCAGTTGACGACTTTAAAATAAGTTCAACTTTGCATCTTTACCAGTGTCTCACTAGGAGCACCTTTACGGGTACAACTCTTAACTTTTCAGACCAGAAAGGTGCAAAGTTGCACCTTTAAAGGTCGACACTGGCCTGAAAGGTGCAAAGTTGCACCCGTAAAGGTGCTCCCAGTGTGACTTGATATATAGCTGCAAGTCTCCTTCTCGGAATAGACCTCGGACATCTGGTATTTCTTACCATGAGAATTTACGCAAATGTATATTTGACTTTATTGCACCATGACTTATGGCTCATCATAAAACAAAATTGTCGACACCAGAGGAAATAGAATAGAGAAAATGAGAACAATGTTTGACGAATCCCAAGCAAAATTCTCTCAGACATCAGCGAAACTAAAACATTAAGTTTGTCATGTGAGCTTAAAAGCGTCTTTACAGATTTTGACATCGTAAGGAGGCGAGTAATGATGTGAGTTTGAAACTATGACATGTTAAAAAAAAGAATAATATTTTCATGACAGCTTGATTGATCGTTCATTCTTTGGATCCGTTGTGACAGTCATCAATTTAATACCAAACATGAAAATCCGAAGGTTGAGCACCAGAAGGAGTTAACTCCGCGAACTTGGAAGAGTGTATAAGTGCACTTCTGTTTTTTCTTAGCTGATGAACGGTGAATGCCATACGGCATCAATACTGTAAACAGAAATACGAACTTCAATCATACTGCGAGGGTATGCTTTCATTATCATTCATGTTCGCTCATGGCGACAGCTACCATTTATTCTAAAAAGCCTTCCCATTAAATATATGCCCGGGCTGTTTTCTCGCAGGGTGAGAGAAAAGTAGGAGAAGGCCGTTATTACTTTTCATATTTTGAAAGAATGTATTGTCAGCTGACGCATTAATCGTTGACATCAAGTCAGTTTTTAGGGATGAATAGTGCTATGGGGAAAAATAGTGCTATGGGGAAAAATTTGGTCGTCACTGATGTAATTGCCTAACGCTGATAGGACTGACCATGATGTAAAGAGCGGCAATGTGAGTTCATTAATGCGTAATTTGCTCGCAACAACCCACCTACTCAAGGTGACCTTCACACCAAAGCCCGCCAAGCATATCGCATTTTAACGCGTTTAGTCGATGGCCTTCTCTTCCTTTTACTCATAGGTACGTTCCGTAGTCATTGGTGTTTATTACACTTTGCAAACACACGGTAATTAAATGGTGCACGGCATTGAAATGATAGTATTAACCTTAGGCGGCTCGAAAACAGCAGGGAATAAAACGTTGTCAGACCTCAAACCAGCTGCTATTTGCGAAATGATATTCCTCGAAGTTGTGAATAGATCAATTGCTGCTTATATTACGACAGAGATGAACGGCAAAGATGTGACTTTATAAGAAACTGACCATGACTTAAGAGCTAAGATTATCCAGAATATGAGGACACGCACATGCACACACAAGCACACACACCACACACACACACACACACACACACACACACACACACACACACACACACACACAAAATGCGTATAGAGTTTTCTCTATTCAGTTATTGTATCAAGGATGTCTGAAGTTGCTGCAGACAAAAAGCAACACGTACGATCAAATCATAAATTATTGCAACGGTTGTATGCCACACCTTTCCCATCTCTTGAGCAAAAGGTCCCATCTGCCACATCAACTTCTCGTATTTCCAGAAGGTAACTTATTAAAGACGAAGCTACCTAGATTCAAATCATCACTAAATCTACTTTTTAACATGATGTCAATAAAATGAAAAGAGTAATATGCCTTTACTCAAAATGTGCGTTGTGTTTCAGTTACCCAGCAATGCCGACATTTTAGGGGTGTTGGGTCGCATTCGTCGTGTGACATATTCTGACATATACGGTCGTGTGACATATTCTGCTCCGCTACGCTGTTACGATACCTCCCAGTGACCTTGCTGGTCAAGACATGGTGAGGAACATTTCAAAGTAGCCCGTTCTCCAAGAACTCTTGTCTACAGTACTGCCACCCCACTCCCTTCCCATGCCCATCGAAGGTGCAATTCCTAACTCATTATTATCTGACGTCTTGTTTCCACGAAAGACAACTGCACGAGACAGCAGGAAAGGGTACTTGAATTTTGATGAAATCGGTACGGCTTCAGCTAAAAATATTACGTTGGCACAGTCGACTCTTCCTCTCTGCCATGTCTGTGAAAACATGTGACTTTTAGAATCCCATGACTTTCATAACTTTCTGTTCATGTCCGATCTTAAAGGCATTATTTACCATTTGCACATAAAACAAAAACCCAGATTTAGCCCTTCAGAATAGTTCTAAAATGTGAGTTAGGGATAGAAACAACCAATCTAAAGAATGTAATCATTATAACCCATGTTAAATATTGTTGAATATACAAAGTGTGAATGATAGTTAAATATTGTTGAATATACAAAATGTGAATGATAGTTATAATGAAACTGTTTCTAGACTAAACCGTCTACAGTTATGGTTTAGTAAGAAAAACAGTGATATCTCCTTATATTTTAGGCTTTATTGCAAAATTTTTATATGGTAGGATGTTTTGTGATACAACTGACCTACACACATTATGCGTCAAATGTGATAAATCGAACATTTTTCAAATCACTGCTCCCAATGGTAAACAGTACCTTTAATTATAGAATACCTATACCATTCTGAGCGGTTGTGAATTTTATTCACTCTGTATGTTAAATCTATTCAAGCTACATTAAACATCGAATGTCATTGCGCATGAAATAAAAGGAAACCGAGGTCACAATTTTTGGTAATTATCAAATAGCCAAACACCTTTTACAGGAAAAATGAGATTTTTGTACAATGCAATTGCTATAGTTATTATTCATGTGTCATTCTTGCGTGCGTTTTTGCTTTTGGTTTTATGTCTACTTGTATATGGGACTCCTCATGAAAGTAAAGGAGTAAAACTCAGCCCGTCGAAGGAAAATGAAGGCGCATCCATTCGACTAAAGCAGCAGTTTTAATTCTATCTAGAGCAAGGATTAATATTGCTATTTGATGAGCAGCAACGAACTGCAAGATATTAAATTGCTTGATTCCAACCACTATTTCTGAGGCTTGGCGTAATGTCACTATGTGGGTGCATGGTGCTCCATATTGTGCTGTATAGAATTGTCATGTGCCTCAGAATTTGTCACGCGCCTATCCAGGGGGAACGGTGAAATATTGATTAGGTATTCTTTTTTAAACCCTTAGATCACGTTAGCCTGATGTGTATGAACGTATGTGTGGGTGTGAGTGTGTGTATGCATGTACGTAGTCATGTATATTTCCTCCCCTTTTTTTTTTGACGAATTTGCTGTACTATTTTAATTCCCCTTGCTAATACACACATACACACACAACCCCAAAATATCAATTTGTGTCTCAGTTATGACCATTGTTGATTTTATTTCCAAACGCAGACATGTTGCACACTAAAGAAACTATTTTGTAACGTTATACAATAATGCAAAATTGAATTGTTGTTCTCGGTATTATCTGAATGGAAGTTAATAGATATTAATAATTGGGGAAAATGTAGGCTGCATATACAATTGTATGTATATATACATGTACGTATGGTATGTATGTGGCATGCATGAAGATAATTTTATTATATAAATAGAGAAAGGTATACAGATAGACAGACAGAGGGTTATATAATGGTCAAATTTTAGAGATGTGAATGATATAATGTGATCATGCATGTTCTGCATGTTTTATATTTATAAATCTCCGTAGTGACACAGCGGCTCGGGACAGGTATAAATTTTTCTTTTCTGACATCATACGTGTCATAATTTGAAGGCATAGTTTACCATTTACAGATGAAACAAAAATCCAGCTATAGTCACGCTTCAAAATAGTTCTAAAATGTGAGTTAGGGATAGAAACAACCAATGTAAAAATTTGAATTAGCATAATCATGTTAAGTATTGTTAAATATGCAGAATGTCAACAATAATTATAATAAAAATGTTTCTAGACTAAACCGTCTATATAGTTACGGATTATTGAAAAAATAATGATATCTCCTTATATCTTAGGCTTGCTTGCAAAATTTTTACATGGTAGGATGTTTTATGATACAACTGATCTACACATATGCATCAAATGTGATATCTCGAAAACTTTTTAAATCACTGTTCCCAATGGTAAACTGTACCCTTAACGATTCGACAGATTGGTGTGTGCAACGGGAATTGGTACCACCTTAACAAACAATTAATCTTTACGTGATAAAGCCATTGCATATTAAAGACAAACACACACACACACACACACACACACACACACAAACAATAACAACACACACGTACACCCAAACAAACAAACACACACAAAAATAACAATAACAACGCACACGTAAAGTACACCCAAATAACATAAGACACACAAATAAACAAAGCAAAATTGTACTTTTCTTTCGAGCTTAATAAATCGTTTCATATCAAACTAACTGTCATGCAAATTCTATTAAATACACGTAAATAATCAATCTCTATATTCGCTGGGTATTGAAGAAATTGACTTTTCCAGGTTATCACCATGTCGCTGCTTTCATTTTCAAGCACTGTTGGTATTCTTTTTCTAAGAACCATTAGTGAGACTTGACGACACTCGATGTTCACGCCCCCGAGAAGTTGATATTATCTGAGGTCAAAGGGCACGACAGAATACGGGGATACCCCTTTCTTCGTCGAGCTTTGGATTTTCTTGAAAGACGGGTCTACCACATGTCAACTAATCGACCTTTACAAGGAACGAAAATGAATCAATCTCCGCAGACTAGAACTACTTCCTTTTCAGTAAATGATATACTTATCTAGTCTTTTCCCTTCATTGTCAAAATGCATAAGGCATGTCATAACACCAGGAAAATGCCTAAATTTACAACTATTGCATACTGTGTGTCTTGATTCAATTCAATTCAAGTCAAAGTTTAATTCATTTTTCGACAAAACATATGATAAGTCGAAGATAATCATGATTATGTCAAACTTATTTTTTTTCTTTTTAATAACTAGGTGATAAACGAATGCAGAGTATCATATAAAAGTAACCTAACTAATTTCAGTATATTTCTACTCTCGTTTTGTTTGTAACATGCTCTACATTGGTGCTGTTCGTAATTCCGAAGGTTCGCTATGGCGAAGGTTCGTTATTCCGAAGGTTCGTTAATCCGAAACACGCAAATTCCCTATACCTAGAGGTTCGTTAATCCGAAAATGAAAAAGTGTTTGTTAATCCGAACATTTGTGGCTTTATTCCGAAGGTCGTTATTCCGGAGATTCGTTAATCCGAAAATGAAATTCGGAATAACGAACCTTCGGAATAACTAGCTGTAACCGCTTTACATCACCATATCTATAAAGAATAGAATGCGGATTACAAGTCAGTACTGATCACTGATGTTGCAGACTAGATGGGGGGGGGGGGTGGGGAGAAAGTCATGAGAAGAAAAAATCTTGATTTGGAATGTAAGAAGTTTTGGGCATAAGCAGAGGCTTCCCCTTACGTTCCCCCACCCCCACCCCTCCCCCGCTCTTTCCATCGTGAAGTTCAAGTTCAACTTTAAGTTTAATTGTTCTCTTTCTCAACATAGTCAATAACATATACGCACAATGTGAATGAAAGCTAATGAATATAACATGAGTAATCGAAAAAGCGGAGTACATTATTCTTTTGGTGTGGATTAAAGAAGTGAGACATTTGGGTGACAAATAAATTGGAGAATGGAAACGGGAGATGGGGGGGGGGGGGGAGGAGTGGGGCCCACTTGTCTCCCGGATTATCATGGCTTCATTAGACCATAGAGCTACAAGAGTTAGCTAGCTCTATGATCAGACCCTGGCGGTGGGATTTTCCCCTTTTGTCTGGAAAGACTTTCATGCATGACTTTAAGAGCACGATTGTGTTGTAGCTGCATGGTAAGAGGCAATTCTTGCGGTTTGTAGCCGTCGAATTGAGGCGCAGGGGGACAGAGCAAAAACAGGATACAGGTACAAAACTCAAAAGAACACAACGATCCAACAACATTCCCAGTAGGTCCGTGATGTAAAAGCCGAGTGAGCCTGAGAAATGTCAAAAATAGAGCCCTAAATTGCAACTGCGAGGATAGTCCTGTCCTTTACAAATCCTGGATCCATAAAAATGAATTTACTGTTATCC
>NW_027273651.1:0-13256 GCF_040938485.1 Diadema antillarum | reverse complement strand
GAGGAGTAGCAGGTGGATGCAAGCAGAAGGAAGCTTGAATGAAGGAAACGAAAAAATGATGTCACTTCAGTGGAGTCGTAGATACTGAAGAATAAAAGAACAAATGGAAGAACAGCATGTTTGATCCATTATCATATCACCATGACAACAGAAGGGAAAAAAAAGAAAAGGAGTAGTCACAAAGGTGAATGCAAGCAACAGGAAGCTTGACTGATGAAAAGAGAAATGTAACTCCATTTTAGTGGAGGTAGTAGATATGGGAGAATTGAAGAGAAGAGTGAAAGAAGGTCATCTTTAAATCATTATATCACCATGACAACAGAGATAAAGCATGAGAAAAGAAGTTGGAACAGTCGTTGATGCAAGCAGCAGGAAGTTTGAATGAAGGAAAGAGAAATGTAGTTACTCCATTTCAACCTGCCCTGTTGCCATATCTTGGTGAAATAAAAAGTGGGAAAGAGGTTGGTGAATAATTCATAAGATGCTGTCCCACTTGACAAGCTAGTATCCAGTCATTCAAGTCTAGGTTGGAGCAGTCAAGACACAGATTGCTTTTCAAGAGCAACACTGTCTCCATGAACGCCTTGTCTGGTAGGTACATTGGGCAGTGAATATAGTACTGTATACGCTATATATTTCGCGGGGGGTTTATTTTCGCGAATTTCGCGAGTCGGGATCTAGTCGCGAAATTAACAACACGCAAAAATATTACCTTCCAAAATGAATCCCTTGCCTTGATGATACGAACATTTCAGTACTAGTATACCATGTCACGGCTTACCGAACAGACCATACTGGCTAAGCTTGTTTATGCACGTCCACGTCTACTTACGAATACTGTAGAGAGCCAATCCATTATCGCAAGGGGACCACTCGTCAGAAATCTAGGGGACCGCTCGTCAGAAATCTAGCTCGATGGACTTAACCACTTCAAAAATGTTGAATTCTAACTTACTAGTTTGCAGAGTTTGGCAAGTCTTTTTCATGCAGTGTATAACTAGTATCATTCTTATTTGCTAGTAAGTTGAAAATTCACACTTTCTTTGCCACTTCATATTTTCTCTGGTCCCCCAATCGCGAATTTAACCACTCGCGAAAATGTGTGACAGCGACAATTCGCGAAAATTTATGTACGCGAAAATTATAGCGTATACAGTATTGGAAGTAATATTACTTTCAGGTCAAAAGTTGGCAGAATGTTTCCTCCATTATCAACTATGAAAAATTGTAATTGATTTTGACCATGTGGACTGGCAAATTAAGAAAACTACTCTGTGAAACCAAACATTAACAGAAAATGAAAGTAGTTATGAATATGATGTTGTGGAACTAATAGAATTTCCTTTTTGTTTGCAAATGATTTGTCATCAATAGATTGTCCAAGGTGCAGTCATAGGATTACTCTTTCTTATTGACAGGCTGCTTGTAAAGAATGAAAGACTTATGGGTGTTTTACAATATTTCCTCATGTTCTGTAAGATCAATATTCAGACTTTCAGGAATCAACTCTTTTTCACTTTGTTGTTGCTGTTGTTTTTTTTTTTCTAACTATAAAGCATTTACTAGAGTCTATCTATTTCATCCGTCTTCATTATAACTGAGCTTGAATACCATCATGTATCACTGTATAAAGAGTTGCACATTGCATTGCAGTATTTTGCTATAGATAGTATGCATGATATGTGATTAAAGCCAGTACGATTTCACGCAGTCTTGCACTGAACTGCAAACATGATTTTAGAGTTCTGCCAATTAACCCTTTGTATGCCACGTTTATTTCCTCGCCATAGAATAAATTTGTGCACATTTAACTCATTGGCACAGAAAAGGTTAAAGATCAGTCAGTCTAGACCAGAGAGACAGAAGTCTTTTTATTGCCATGGTTATCATGACATTGTTGCTCATCTTTATCACTAACATCATCATCATTATCATCAGGAGCAGCATATTATTTATCGTTATAACATCATCATTACACTATCAGTATATCATGACTATCACCATTGGCATTACATCATCACCATCATCATCATCATCATTGCGATCACTATCAGGAGCAGCATCACACTTTTCATCAGAACAACATCATTTGCATAACTACATCATGACTATCAACATCATTACCATCATCATCATCATAATCATCATCATCATCATCATAATCATCATCATCAATTGTGATGACTATGATGATGATGGTGATAATGATGGTGATGATATCATCACCATCGTTATCACCATCATCATCATCATTGTCATCACAATTATCACCATTATGATCACAATCATAACCATTATGATCACAATCATCATCCTCATTATCATTACATCATTACCATCATCATTATCACCATCACCACCACCATCATCATTCGGTCATCATCATTACATGCATGTATTCATCATGCCATAATTTCCACATTAACCTTCCGCTGTCATCAACCAATATCTCTCACTACCAGCATCTTCCTCCCCCTCTCTAATGATTCATATCAGTGTGTGTGATCAATCTCCATTCATGGAGTCAAGATACCATCAAATGTGCCTCTCAATGAGCCAAACAATGATGCTTGCACTGATTGAAAAGGAGGAGGGGGACACAATATCCGGGAGACAGGCATCTTTTCCTCCAACATCCACATGGATGAAAGCGTACTCTGTCTCCCGTATTCTCCATTCATCCCTTCATTCATCGAAGATTGCCTGGATTGCTTAATAGCGTGCCTGGCTCGCTGGGATGTGGTAGTCTGGCCAACATCACCCCGCATTAGATTGTAACCCCCGGATCGCATCCTGGTGACGAGGGATTGGTAGACATGTGGTCCCCATTCTCCTATTTTCCACTCACTCTCCTCATTTCGTACGACTCGCATCTCGCTCAGTCGATGCCTTTGTTGGAGGAAGCTGAGGGGCTTCAATTTTCCTCCTCATCTTACTTTGACATCACATCTTGCGTGGATTTGTAGTGCTTCTGGAGATTAAGTGAGGAAACGTTGCTTTGAATATATTGGAACAGGTTGTTGTGTGAGAAGACAAATATTTGATTTCACATCAATGTGCACACTCCTGGATTTTTCTGTGCGGTGATTTTGTGTTTACAGAATTGCAACTACGGGGACATATAAGTGATTGTTTGCATAGATCTACACAAGATTTTACTCAAATCGTGCAGAACAAAGAAAACCAGAAGTTACGGACACATTGGATATACCTGTCTACATTCTGCAGATTGATTTAAAGCACATTGCAGATGAGGTGTACTTTCCTGTGGAATATGTACTGTCAAATAGAGTAATGTTTTGCTGATTTTCCCCAAGGTTTGTGGTCCTACTCGTAATTTGGAACTTCCTGTGGATAAACTTAATCACACAAACTGCTTGCTGAGCATTTTAAGGTGAGTGACAGAGAAATGATTTCCCTAATCCATTTATTATTGAATGTTGATGCCCTCAGTTAAATTGAAGTGGCTAACTTTTACCTGAGATTATGACACATCAAACCAGATTCATAGAATAAAGGCCTTCATTGTGACTTAGATGATTTTCTTGCCTTTGTGATATCTTTAAGATTCTCTAACTATATCTGGACGACCATCACAAAATACCTTTTGACATTGTATGCAAAGATGTTGGCAGGGATTGTAACAGATGTTCAACAAATGATAATAAAAGGATGAGAAACCTGTCTATTTCCAATCTGTCATAGATGGAGAGAAACTCTCATGTTACTTTAGATCAATGAATAAAATTGTCTGTCATTATTGTTCGTTCTTTGCCATCTGAGAGGATGGCTGGATAGCCCATATTCAGCTACGTTAAGCTGGTCTTCCATGGGGTCCAGTTGGATGTAAGGCGGGACCACTTCACCGGGTTTAACACCCTGCTCTTTGCGATGAATGAATGAAGCGGGATCTTTTACATACATGAGTTGTTACTCTGTCATACATGGGACCTCCATTTTATGTCCTATCCAAGGGACCGAGTGTTTTGCCTCTTGCTAGAGGGGAAGGTATGCTTACACACAACATTGCTCAGTCCAGACTCGGGTTCGAACCCGGATCCCCAGGATCGTGAGACAGATGAGCTATGGACTGAGCCAACTCACTGCCTTTGCTTGCATCTGATAAAGTGAAGTAATAGTTTAGACTATTACATGACCTATACAATGTAAAAGGCATTCAATAACAATGAAAGAATGGCTGAGCTTGTAATACATGAAGACAAGATTGCCAGATGGCAGTAATTTAAACAAAGTGTTTCTCATAAAGGCTTTAGAGGAGCTTAGTTAAGCAATCCTGACAACTTTGCTTTGGCTTCTAAATTTCCTGCTTTCATAATTTGTTTGATAACGAGGTCTTTTTTAAGTCACAAAAGAGGTTTATAAAACATGTTTTTGAATTGTGAAACTTGCTTTATGATATTGCTGAAAGAATTTGTAAATGTAACACAGTGAACTGGTAGACAGTTATGATTTCAAGAGTTATTATGTATTTTCAGTCTCTTTTTTTCGAACACATTTTCGAGTTTTTCTTGAATTCATTGATAGTATGTATTAAGAGATTGGATGGCTTTGCAGTGATTGCTTAAATTTTCTGCTTAGTATGTCTGATAATTGTGTCTTTGTAACTTGATTTTGTTATTAATTTGGCGGTTAAGACAAATAGAGCGGTCTTTAGTGCTTAGCCTGATGATTGGTTTAAAGTTGATAACAGCCAGAGCTGACATAAACATTAATGTTGATGTCAAGCAGTTGTATGTGTCTACATTTTCCATTATATTTCCAAGCTGTGGGTTTAGAATTTAAGAGGGAACCTTAAGTTTCCCCAAAATTACTTTTTTGTTGTTGTTGCTAGCTGACAAGGTTCCATACCTTCAATGTGCATTTGAGTATTGTAGAGGTGGTAAGAAATGAATTGAGATTTAAGTCTGGAAATTAGTATTTGAAATAAAAGAAGAGATAACTTAACCTATCATGTAAAAAGAAAATCACTATGTACGCATTTCTGAGAAAGTGTAGTGTATTAATTTGAAGTTACAGTTTAATGCATTTGCATTTCTCCCCCCCCCCCCCCCCCCAAAAAAAAAGGAAAGAGAAAGAAAGAAAAGACTTTGGTATAAGGCATGGCGGCTGGAGTTGTATGTTCTGGAAGAAGAGATTTAAGAATCATCCGTATTCATAAATTGCTTGTGTGTGTATGTGTGTATGTGTGTGTGTGTGTATGTTTGCTTTGTGTTACTTTGTATTCTCTGAGCAAATGTCATTTCCAATACATTGTTACTAACCTCTTGATTAACATTCATAGAATTCATCAATGAAAATTACATGTCCTCTTTTATTTTTCTATGAAGGAATACTCAGAACCATAATTTCCACAACTTTGCAGCTAACATTTTAGTGTGTATTCAGTCAGCGTACATTCCTTGCTATGGTTGCCAGGTCCCCCTGGATTCATCTGAATGATTACCGCTTGCTTTCATCCAACAGAAATTGTTTTTAAGTGATTATAGAAAAAAAAAAAGATCATTAGCAACATCATTAGAAATACAGGGCACGTTCAGTGCGGATGACACCGACATTAATGAGCGGTATCAGAGCATCCCGGTGATGCCTAGGTTTTGGGGAGAAGAGAAAGTGTTGGCTCCATCTGCTGGAATGCTCCACTGATTTCGGACAGCGGTGGAGCTGAGGTATCCAACATCCCCCCACCCCACCCCATCCCATCCCCGCCCGTCCTCCCATACAGCATCACTGGTCCCATCAATGGATGGTTGCCGTGCCATCTGCCTCGGGGTGTATATTAATAAGCATGAGTCATGTTTGCATAAAAGATTCATAAATTGGGCATGGACACTCTCCGACGCCCTGGGTTCTCTTTTCTCTCCCCCATCTCATTGGACAGTGATTGTTGGTCAGCCCAGCTACCAATGATACGGGCCCAGGAGGCTGGAGCTTTTGAATAATTTCCTTTACTTGATAGAAATAGTATGACATTGTACATGTATATAGGTGAGACAGATGAGAGTTCATTTGCTTTTAAAAATGGATCTGCTTTGAGTGATAAACCTTTCTTTCCAATGTTATTATTGATATGTCCTTTCATCCTATAACAGATTGTCATATTCTGTATCATTACATTGGTTGTTGCTGTTATAGAACTTGCTGTCAATTTGAGTGTTGGTATTTTCTGTGAGAAAAGTTCATTTTGTAGTGCTTAGAGTGTATTGACATCATAAAACAGAAAAATACCATAAAAAATAAAGTTTGACTTGCTTATCATGATATCTTCATTTCTTCCATCAGCTCTCTTCCATGCTCACATTTGTGTGAAAGTGTTAAATAAATGGTATTTTATTGAGGTATTCATCATCAGTCATAAGACTGAATTGCACAAAGAATTACATGATAAAAGAGACAACAACGATTACAAAACAAATGTTCACACAAAAGAAACAAATAGACATAATAAAATGAGGTCCTATGACAGGACATTTAGGCCTACACACTGGCAAGCCATAAACTGTTACTGTAAAAGTGGATATTTTCGCGTGACTAATTTTTTGCGCTCGGCCGGATAAAAAGAGTTTCACGTGTTCTTAATTCCGCGGAATCAAGACGTCAACTGCTGGAACATATGGCGCACAAAAATATTCGCGTGTTTTTATTTTCGCGGTAGTTTCTCGTTGCGCGAAATGCGCGAAAATTTCAACACCGTGAAAATTTCAACTTTTACAGTACCTATTAAACATTAAATCATAACAAAAACAAAACATCATCATCAGTATCATCTGTCCTTTCTTCTACCTGATACTCCATCCTCCATCAAGATAAGGGTTGTGTGAAGGAAAAAGTACAGAAAGAGTGTAATATGAAGACAAACATACAACATGCAAAATATTGTGGAAAGAATGAAATTTTTTTTAACATCGATTTTATTCTTTATAGCAATTTTCTGAAGAATCAAGATTCACTTGGCATTAGTTGGGGAAAGTGAGAGAATTTCTCCCAATTAATAAAAGAGAAATGACACATTTGAATACAGAAAAAAAAAAGATTAGTAACTGGCAGTATATTTGCGTCAGTGTGTGAACTCAACGTATTGCAGCAACATAAATGCATTTTTGAAGAAACGCATCCTCTCTCAAACTTCTCCAATGATATTTGGATGAGTTGATTGTAGATACCTCTCTCATGCTTGGAGGACCTCTAGTTGCCATTAGCTCTTCCCATTGTGCTCCAGGGAGAGAAATTTTAATAAAAATCTTCCCAAGCGAACAGTCCATCACTCCACTGTGGCACCATTCTTGATGGATAGTGATTTATTTTTGGGGGTAAATGGGGTGAGGAAAGAAGGGGGGGGGAGGGAGACGTCATAGATTTTTCGTGCTACTTGCAAGCTAAGCATAATTACAACAATATAATGTCCGCTAGCTTGGTTGTATGATGGAGTGACATTCGTACGGTATGAATGGAAAATGACATGTTACCTACTTATAAACATACATATTTTATTCATGATTATATATACAAATATATTTGTCTCTCTCATATATTATATTACCTCAGCTACTATGAATGAAAGAATGTTATTGTGAGCAGGTTATTTGAGTTTATTCAGCTTGCTTGTTTTCTAAAGCTATGTCATATAGTATAATAGTATAATTGTAAAAATGTATAGATTTGTGTTGATTGTTTCCGAGAAAGATAGATTTTACATCATCTTGATGAATGTATGATTATAATCATGCAATATGATGCGAAATGAATAATTATGGATTATGTAATAATTATATACATGTGCTGTAACCTAGACATTTATATTTCTTTTAAATCATTCTCAATTATATCTCAACATATCACTTCTCAGTGAATTGAAATTTTAGAGGACAAGTCCACCTTCATGTGGATTGATTGAATGCAACAATATTATTAGAACACATCAGTGAAAGCTTGGGGAAAATCAGACAATCCGTTCAAAAGTTTTGAATTTTTAAAGTATCTGCACAGTCACTGCTGGATGAGAAGACTACCACAGTGTATGATGTCACGTGCGTGCGACGACATAAAGAAAATTAAAGAGAATTTCACAAAACTTCACTTTTTGAATAAAGTACGCATTTCTTCAACTTGTTACTGACATATGTTAAGGGTAATATTATTCCCCCTGCCTTCTGAAAGAGAGATTATAAGTGTTCTTTTGTTATGCTAGAAAAGTGAAATATGTTGAATTTTCTTCATTCTTTCTTTATATCGTTGTACGCATTGTGACATCACAAGCTATAGTAGACTTCTCATCCAGCCTTGATTGAGTAGAAACTTCAAAAATGCATAACGTTTGAACAGATTTTCCTCAAACTCTCACTGTTGTGTTCTACTAATATTGCTGCATTCATTCAGCCCAAATGTTTATGAAGGTGAACTTGTCCTTTAATGATGAAGTTATTTATGCATTCTTCTACCTCCGCAATACCCAACTATCTAGCCATCTTGTAAATGTACCGTGATTGTATATTATGTTATTTCAATTCAATTCAATTCAAACAATTCAATTCAGTTCAAAATATTTTCTTTTAATGTGTCTACAATGTATATTTTGTGATGTACGGTATTGTATGTGTAGGGCCTCTGAGAATAACAGTGTTTAGCCACTGACAGAGCTACCCTATACCGAAACAAAACAAACAAATAAATGAATAAATAAATAAATAAAATAAATAAATAAATGAATAGATAAATAAATAAATGAATAAATGAATACAGTATATGGAAGGCATGTAACATCTGATCTCACAATAATATGATATCAATATTGTCATGCAGAAAACTCAAAACGCATGGCATTACAACGAATCAGTAGGAACAGCCAGGCAATGTAAAGCACACGCGTTATATCAGTTGCACATATAACAAGCTGCTCTATTTGTATATCATTGTCTTTTTTTTTCTGCTGGTATGTTTTCGGCCCCTTTTTGACCCCTTCCTTTTGGTCATCCTGGTCAATCGTCTCCATAATGTCTCCTACCAATGAATGAAGTCCACTGTCTAATTATCACACCAACTGTATTGAACGTATTTTTGTATCATAATACATGTAGTTTATTACCATTATACATAATGCTCTACACAGCATCTACCTACGGGCAGTGCACGTCGACGTCGATTTTTTTTTTTCTTATGTGTTGTTGAATATGTGTTCGTTTATTGTCTTTTTTCTTCCAATAGGAAAGTTTTCTCCATGTTTGTAAAATATCTGATGTGTAATATTTTGAGTTGATTTAACGAATACATTTATTAGAAGTGTATTTTGGCAGTTTTGTACAATTGAATGATTGACCAGAATTATTTTCTGGCGTTAGGTTGAATGCGTTATAATGCTGAAATAGCTTTAGTTTATTAATGTCTTGAAACAGCTCATCAAATGCATTGTGTTTGTTTTATACTTTGCGCCCTAGTCAATTGTGCTGAAAATGGTGTATTTTTATATTTATTTCTATATTTTTCTTTGTACTTACCTGCCTATGGACAGGTAGTAACCTAGGACTGTCTAAGTACGTGATGTGGTTTATGGAGAAATAAAGTATGTTATATAATATATCCATTCTCTTGACCTTAATAAAAAAAACGAAGTGAAATAGACTGCTCAATGGTGTCTTTTATTCACAAGCAAAACGCAAATTGTACAACGACGGTTGACCTTACGAATCTTTTAGAAGGTAGATGCTGCTATAAAGAAAAAAAATAGTGGTCATGTACAGTAACATAATGTTATTCTTGAAATTGTGGATGTAGGGGGCGTGATAATGTGTATGCATAAGAGGGGATAAGAGGAAGGAAAAAAAAACTAAAGAAAAGAAGCCAGCAAAGACCATCGCACAAAACAGAAAGAATGCAGCCATGTGCACTTGGTTCTTGTCATCGAAGAGGAAGCTGTGAATGCCACCCTTTCAGTCGCCCTTTGTCATTAAGAATAATTGCTTGAAACTGACTAGTTCTTCGTTCTTTCCAATTGTTATGCAAACGAGTCCAAATAGCATTCATACTACACGTCTGATGACATTCTATTCAACTGCGTGCTGTATGACCAAGTGAGGTACGTGACTAGTTTCTTTTGTGGTTGCACGTATTGCGAGCTGAAGCGAATCTGTGGTGAATGCTCCAGATAGTTCGCGCGGGAAATTCGAAGATAGCACTGCGCAGCGAGACATTACAGGTCCAGTAGGGATTCCGGTCTTACGTTAACCATCAACGTTCTTTGAAGTGCAACGCTCTCGTCACATTCTCGTAGATACATTTCTCTTGTCGCGAACGATATCTGTTCTAAGATACTATCATCGAGCCATAACCTTATCTTCCAGTATTCGACAGTGGTTCAAGTAGGTTCAAACAGATTGGAATGAAAAGTAGCGACGAACCTGAGGGAATGGGTGAGAAACTGGACGAATCCCGCAATGCCTCTGATGGCGACAAGGATTTGAGTCACATCGACGCCATTTTGAATAGCAGTGGCAGTAGCGGCGGCCAGGAGGATGGGGAAAAGACCCTAGCAGACAGGCGGATCTTGGCCGCCAAACACAACATGAAGCAAGACAGTCTGTTGCTGCGGCTTTTTAAATTCGTCTTCTACATTCCACTGAAAATCCTTTCCCTCTTTGGCCTGAACATCTTACAAGCAAGACTGGAATTGTCCGGAAATGGTAAGAAGCCCTCGAAACTTCAGTTCTAGCTGCATCTTATCATCCATTTATGTATTTGTTGTACAAAGTAATTATATTAACGCATTTAAGAATAAATCGAACAATAATGAACAAGGTCAAATTAAAGTAATATTCAAAAATAGTTTTATGGTGTCATGGAATGACACAAATATATTTGTAATGCCCATTTTACAACAACTTTATATTGGCGTTTCTTTGACACAGTGTATTTACTCCTGTTATAACGAAGTCCTCTGGCCAGCAGTTTTCTTTCGAACAGAATGGTGTATAAAGAATTTTAGGGCATTTTATTCTGATTTCCTTGCAAGGAGAATTTCGTTAAAACGTGTTCGTTATAACGGGAGTGCATTGTACGCCACAATCGTGAAGTTATATTGGTTCTCCGCTCGGCAAACACATTAAACTTGGCAAATACACTACCCATATTGATTTACTAATCTACTCAAAGGCTCTCTGGCTCAACACATCTTTAAAAAAAATGTATAATTTCGGTAAGATGCCAACTTTATGTCTAGAGTAACGTAAATCAACGAGGTTCTTCCCTGTGAATGTAGAACAACGAGCCCTTCAATTCACTGGAGATCTACTGATAACTTGGCTACACATTGGAGATTGGAGAGTAGTTTTGGTACATAATAATTTTACTAATGCCAAGCTATATAGGGCCTATGTCTTTCCAACAGCGGTGTTCAAACACAAATCTGTTTTGTCTATGTTATATAACCTTCACAATGCTAGGAAGAAAACATAACATACACTACTTTACTATGAAGCAAATTTGCCAGTAAATTTCTTGTTACAATGTTTACCAATTATTCCTTGTTACTATGACATCAGCTCTGCTACCTCCAATCAACCTTGAGCATTGTTCTGCTTGTTTGTTTTAATGGAAACTTGAAAATTAGAATGACTGCAAATTTCGGTATGACGTTGTTACCATGCCAACAATTCCTATTACTCTCTCTTGTCCGAGATACTTTGTCAAAGTTTGTCAGATTTGTCCTTAATTACTCTGCGACCTATGTCCATTTTAGCGAAGATCAACAACAGCCCACTTCGACCGGCGTCAACATCACCGCAAAAGAGAAAGCGGGACGACCGCGATGCGTCTGATGTCGAATTCGACGACGAGAACGAAGTTGCCAAGTTGCTCGAGGAAGATGCTGACTACGATTCGCAGCAAGACGACGATTTCAAGGTAAGGTATTCAAAGAAGTGAATGGAAAGAAAGACAAGAGAAAGTTAAAGGTACTGTTTACCATTGGGAGCAGTGATTTATAAAAAAAAAAAACGAGATATCACATTTGATGCATGTGTGTAGGTCAGGTGTATCACAAAACATCCTACAATATAAGAATTCCCCATAAAGCCTAAAATATGAGGAGACATCACTAACTTTCATTTTCTAATTAAACCATAACTGTAGACGGTTTAGTCTAGTAACACTTTTTATTATAACCATTATTCTAATTTTGTAGTATTTGAAATACTTAACATTGATTATACTGATTTAAATTTTTACATTGGTTGTTTCTATTCCTGACTCACATTTTAGAACTATTTTGAAGCACTAAAGCTGAGTTTTTGTTTCATCTGCAAATGCTAAATCATGACTTTAACACTAAATCTTTCAAGCTGTAGAAGAATAGATCAGCAATATAGATTCACAGGACTCCTAACTACAGCACACTATACAAGCTGATAGCTACGGACACTCAGAAACTAGAGCATGCTTCTTGCTTACCACCATTGTGACTGCGTTTCTGGCAACTTATTATTGTAAACCTTTCATGAAGCAGGTGCAAAATCTCAAACCGGCTTACATCTGATGGACTATTGATATGCCAAAGTAATCGACTTAAAAAAAAAGAAAGAAAGAAAGAAAAGACGTAGTGTTACTTTTTCAGTAGAATTGAAAAAGACCCTCATAAACACATTATAGCTCTATACCAGACCAAGCTCTCTCTTTCCTTAAGAGTAGACTAGCTTCTTGTTTTATCTGATCTGACTACATAAAGTGAATAGAAGTGTGTGCTTTTGATCAGGTCGCTGTGAGGCGATGTATAATCTATCTCATGACAGTGCGGCTTTATGTGTGATGGCAACCAAACGCTTGCGTCAATAAGAGTGTAAGCTTTGGTCCGATTCATCTTTGCTCTTTCTCAACCTCCTTTGCCCTCAACCCTGATCACGTATCGTGGTCGATGACCATCGAGTAGCCTGGGGAAGAGAGTTCGTGCAGCGATGAGTACGCCGAGGGCGACACCGAGGGCGAGCTGTCCAAACTGAGCATCGAAGACGTGTCTGAGCCTCGCCCCTCCTCGCTCCGGAATCTCACCGTTGTCGATGACGGTGAGAAGAAGGATAAGGGTTCGGAGAAAGCCGACAAGGTAAGGAGAGGGTGACATTAATAACGTTCAGACGGTGATCCTTAACCTCGAGGATAATCTCTATGGGGCGCCGAGTGTCGCACGATCGATTTCGTTGGGAAATCAGTCATTTGTAATTCGTCAACGAAATCATCATTTATGTCGACGAAATGAC
>NW_027273650.1:0-10386 GCF_040938485.1 Diadema antillarum | reverse complement strand
CAATGTATAAGTGCAACATGCACTCGGCTTCGCCTCGTGCATGTTTCACAATTGTAAATACCCTCGAGTGCGCTACATCTCCACTAACGCACTCTATCCTGTGCATCATTTGTATAACAATGCTTCAGTAGACACATCGTATACTAGGTACTTGTGAGACGGGTTTGCTCTCATGAAGAAATATCACTATAATCGTGAAATGTTGCAGTAGTGTTTCCACGCTCTACATGTGTCTTTAGATAATAAAATTTCATAATTTTGTATGCTTACATTTCGTCGATATGACCTATTTTAGAATTATCACTCGAAAACACTACTAAACGAGTTGCTATTAAAGTAACCGATCTAACACTGTTTCAATCGCAGTAGTTATGATTACTTTTTACTCAAATCTAGGCAAGTTGTATAAAAGCAAACAAACAAACAACAACAGCAAATAAGCTAAACCAACAAACAGATAGACCATGTATAGACCAAAACAAATTCTATATACACAATTGAACTTTCAGGGAAATATATGACTGGGATGTATGCACACGTATTGGTTAGCAAATTATATTGTTTAGCAAATTATATTGTTTACAAACCAGGAGCATCGGTTTGTCAAACATTTCTGTTTGCTGAATCGTTTAACAACCTGCGTGGAAATAAAGGATTATTCACAAACGAACCCCCGATGACTCACACTTGGACTTCACAGTGGTCAGAAAGTGACCACTGACCGACGACAGGTTCTGTGACGACATTTGACCACAGACACTTGACCTGTCAAAATTCAATAAGAAGGCGCACTTGACCACACTCGTCGCAATGCGTCATGAGGGTAACGTTACACGTTGAAACCCATTTCTAGATTTGTCTCACATGCTGTAGAAATCGGTGATTTCCCGTCGGATTAAAGGCGTTCGACTTGACAGTTAGGAAAGGACCACAGGGAGTGAGTGCAACGCGAATTTTCTCCCATGATCCTCGCATGCAGTATATGTATCAATGCTGTATGTATGTGTAAATCGTGTGTGTGTGTTTGTGCGTTTGTGTACGCATAAGAAGATTCATTCAAGTTACTAAGATACATAGAATATGCAAACTATTCAAACACACAATGTCAAAAAATGAATAATAATGATTTAGGTGCAAGAATAATGTGTTACTGGTATTTCACGACCTTTGTCCGTAACAGACACACACATACACTTACATGAACGTACACACACACAAGTTCACACGCAAACAGACATAAATGTGTCTCGTGTACTTTAGCACCGTCACCATGACGGCGCCTCGTCTTTTCTATCGGCTTACAAACCTATTGCACCTAGCTGACGATGAGGACGCCCTTCTGAGAAAGGTCTTTTTTTTTTTTGGTTGCCATAGTCACCAGGCGTTTGAAGATTAAGATATGTAGATTTTTAAGGAGGTATTAGATTAATTTTATTATGATGTGATACATGATTATGGTATGATACGATATGATATGATATGATATGATATGATATGATATGATATGATATGATATGATATGATATGTAGGAATAAAGTTAATCGTTTGTCACACGAAGCGAGGTAAACACAAATGTATGCGTACGACGTTTCGTCTCGTCGTGTCATAGTAACAAGACTGGTAAGATGGTTACTAGACACAGTTCTGTGAATCTTCGTAAGTATTACATTCAGACGAGTAGCCTTTAAAGTAGCGTTCCGGGCATTACAATACATGGAAATCAGGTTTGTGCCCTGTAGACAATCATCCTTGGTAAAGTGGCAGCCGCATTACTATTTGTATAGGATACAATAATATAATCACTAAGACGCTTTCTTTCAAGACGCTTAGTTCTTATCCTCCCCACTTATGGGAAGGGATGCTGGTGTGTATTTTGATCATCTTAAGGCACGGGATGTGTGGTTTTGACGTATCAATAGCCTCTAGTGACGTATCAATACCCTCTAGTAGACACCAGTATCCTCTCAGATCATTCCACAATTTACTTCTATACGTCCTTTTTGTGGGTCGTGTATATGGATGGAAGTACTCCCAGATTCATAAGTAAATCACGGGACCCGGTCGTTCCAATACTTTTAATGATATGTTTGTTTTGTTTCCTTATTGCTTTTCAATTGCCAAAACGCAATGAAAAAGTAAATCGGAAACCTATGGAAAGGACGTAATTGCTAAGTGCCCTGTGGTCTGTGTCCACAACCGAAATGTTAAAGCATTCTAGTGATACCATAAAGCCATTCTAGCATTATAAAATTACTTTCAGTGAAGAGTGGATGGAGGTTTGTTTGTTTGTTTGTGTTAGTGTGTGTGTGCTTCTATTGGCTTCCTAACTTCTGGTTGTTGTTTTTTTCTCATCAATTTCTCATCTTCCTTCCATTTTAAGAAAACTCCTTTTAATACGAAAACAGAAATAATCTACTTATAGATGTTTTTATGTAACACATGACCCTGAGAACGTCTGTGGCCTAAGGCTAGATAGCGCCTACCCGGAAGTAGAAGCTCGACCTCCATATTCGGAAGCAGCATGTTGATTGACCTACTTAGCTTGGTGATTAGGGACGGATGTCATGTCTTAAACCTTAACGAAATGACTCTTCTATGAGCATTAACTCGCCCCCTGTGTCCCTCGGTGCAAGTTCATTACGATCGGGTGGTGCTGCTTTCGTATGGCGCTTGGCAGCTTAACAATAACTGGCGCTAATAATCTGGATTTTGCAAAGGATGATGGGATTGTAAACGATTTAGAGGTATACTTTCATGACACATCCGTATTTCCAGAAACCACTGCAAGCTTAATACAGAGCTTTATAGGTAAACACAAGTACGAACATTGGAATATTGAAAAACAAATGTTTTTGGTGTTGAGAGTGTTGAGCAGATGGAAGCAAAAAAAGCCTACGCCCTGTACCTGGGGAAGCAAATTCAGTTTAAAACGTAATGCAAACTAGTATCAACTTTATCGGTTCGCGGAAGATTACTGCACTAATGATGATTAGCTTCCATAGTAATCTGTGTGTTGACTAGCCTTCTTCCACAGCCTCATAGTTCAACTTTAAGTCTAACATTTCGGTGCTCATACGGCTTAAACAAGACTAATCGTGTGGCACTGAAAATGAACGCGCTGTATCATTTGAGATGGAACTTTTACTTTTGAAACAATTCCTTTTATCTCTGAATAAAAATGAATACCACTCTGAACATGTAAGATACTTTTACGTTTCAGGTTTGATGCGTTTCAATCTTGATTAGATACCACAAGATTCTAGAAGGCAGTTTGCTTCAAACACAGACCAAATTAGAATCAGTGACTCACGATACATACTCATTTATCAGACGAGACGCGCAATAACTCAACTTTGCACTATAGTATAGATAATCTAGAGCTGGATCGAAACTTTCGTGAGGGTGGTCGCATTTTTAAGTATCTCCTACTTCCTGTGTTTATATCCTCCATTAGCTGGCCATTTATGGTCTTCTAACAACAATCGGAAGAAATCTCTGTGTGTTTATAGTCCTAAATTGGGACGCAAGTTTCCAGAGCCAATTACGCACACACACACACACACACACACACACACACACACACACAACGCAACACAATACAACACAAGAGACCTCCATACTGTATAATAGGCCTAGAATAATTACATTATTATCATTATTATTATATCATTATTATTATTATTATTATTATTATTATTATTATTATTTTATCATTTTATTATGATTATTGTTACTATCATTATTTTATTATTTTATTATTATCATTATTATTATTGTCATTATTATTATTATTATCATTATTATTATTATTATTATTATTATTATTATCATCATTATTATTATTGTCATTATTACTGCATTGCGTGTACAGCACGCTCCTTTGTCATGAAACTTATGGCAAATAATTTTACTTGAAGACAGACGACAAATTCAATGCTCCCATACCATTCACACTTTCTCAAATTGCTCATGATTTATCACTTGATATTTTCTGACCAAATTAATATCCCTCAAGTTGAGTTGTCAGACGTGAGGTGTTTTTAGGGGCATGTCCGGACAGGGGCTTTTATTTGCCACAGACCTCTGGGGTGTTTAATGGCAGCGTAGTTCTTTTTTCTTTTCTTTTTTACTTTCTCTTTTTTTCCCCTCACACTATTTTCGCCATATTATTTGCGCAGTATCTAATTTTTACCACATGTGAAGGCGGAATGGTTTCAACGGAGCATTTCCTTAGTGAGCTGATTGTGAAAAAAAAAGATAACAGCACGGAGAGACAATGCCATATGTAGACCTATTTTCTCTCTTGAAAGTGGAATTTGTGTTATGATAGCAGTGGTCAGCAGTTATTTCAGACAGCTTTTAATACTGAGTTTTTAGGAGGACGTGTACTTCTCTTTTTTTTCTCTTAATTTCCGTTCTCCGACAAAGTAATAAAAAGTTGAATTTATTCTATTCATTGAGGAGAATGTTGCTTCTGTGTTACTCTATATAGATATAGAAGAAGATTGTTGGATATGACAATAATTATGGCATTTCATTTTGCGACCTGTTTCTGTGATGTAATGTCCGTAGATTTTGTCGAATTTTTCTCTAGTCGACTCCTTCGAAATCTGAATTGTTGATAATTGTTGGTGAATGATCAAGATGCAGAGTCCCCCCCCCCCCCCCAAAAAAAAAAAAAAAAATCAAAACATTTTTTAGGCCTACACACATGCAGCAAAGCATTACACAGCGCGTATATTTCAGATTTATGCATGTTTTGGGTATTATACGTGCATACATTCCAATGAAAAATGCATGGAATATGATATGAACGTGTTCACCAGGAGGTCAAGAACATTAATTTCACTTAATGTTTTAGTTGAAATGTTAATGGTTTGGTCAGTAATAAACACGTAATAAATGATTTGTGTGTAATTGTATGAATGCGAATGTGAGATTTGTTTTACCTACTACATTGATGAACACATGTTCGTTTCTTTAGTTTTGGTTTCCAAGCTCGTTGTTTCTGCAGGAAAATTTCAAAGGCATGCAAATCATGTGTATTATTCTCTTGTGAGCGACTCCTGTCTTATCGTCCGCAATGGCATAACAGTCAGTAAAGACAGGATTCGAGAACGCAGCAACGTTTGATGGCTTATCATTTGCAAACGTTCAATATTCATATCTTAATGGCGTCCAAACAGCAACATATCACAAACAGAAAACAGAAAATTGATAAGCCTCTCAAAGAACAACACATATTCAGTCTAAGCGGTGTTTGATACACACACAAAGTGTGTCTGTCATGTATGTCACCCTCGGAGAAGGTCTCTGATAATGAACCAAATTGATATGTTCCTCCGTCGGAAAGGGGTAGGATGGGGTGGAGGGGAGGTGAGCTGGCCTAATCAAACATCCAGATCAAAATGCCTTGGTCCCCCTGGAAAAAAGAGAGAAAAATATACACATCATGGCGTTGCAAGTGTACAGGCTAACCAGAAAGTGGAAAATCATTTGTTTTCATGAACTTACAGGGTATTTATTTCTTCCTGAATATATTTTTTGCCTTTCTTTGACAATTCGTGGCTGTCTTCTTACCTTCATGGCATATCACGTGGTCACTCGATTTCTACCATCACTGCCACTGGACGGGCGAAGCTATTTCTTCGAATGATGATTTGGATTTCCAGTTCAGATATTTCGTAATGTAAGTCAACCTTCATAAGCTGATTGACATTCAAAGAGACTGTAAGAGACTTCAAAAGGACTAAAGTTCTGATACTATAGCGACACACTTCTCGAATGTCATGACAATGTTTTGCTACATGCATGTGTGTACAAGAAGACTAAAACCTTCCCGTGAAACGATGTATTATTAGCGAAATGATGGAAGAGTGCGAAAGCTCACACTTTCAGCATGTCTTCGCTAAAAGCACGAGCAATAAAAAAAGTGTCAATTCGACTGATTTTTGTTGTTACCATCGTGTATCTCTCCCAGCATCGGTAGGTTATAAAGAAGGAAACAAGGTTAATGTCTTCATTCTTAATACCCCGTTAGACCACAACTGCACACGGACCTGCTGGAGATGACGAATTAAAATTCAGTATAACAAGTGGTGTAACTCTGGATATTCTATAGCAAAGGCCGCATTATATAGCGTCCTACGTCTTATGGGTACCTGAAGGTTGATGCTTGACACGCCCGGTAGATACGTCTGGTGATAGACCACGGATAACAAATGAATGAATATAACAACACAAAACGGAATACCCGAAGATAGATGCCGCTGTCTACTTTTCCATGATCCACGTGATCGTTTGAGAGAAGAAACTTTTATGTTAGGTTTACCAGCTCCAGTAATGTATTACTGATATGTTCGGAAGCGTAATACTGCAGCTATAGTCAGGAGTAATCTGAAACGCAATGACCCATCATCGTGTTGTTAAAGAGCAACACGCGAAAGTTGAAAGGTGTAAAGTGTTTTATCTAAGTCTGAAAGTGAAATTGAAATCAGCATATGATAGAGATTAATCTTTTAGTTCATCAGCAAATTGTCCACCGAAGGATTTGCAATTTATTACACCTCTTATGAATCTGTACTGTCTTTAATAACTTCTTGTGACAAGATATAACGAGGACAGATGCGATACAGGTAATCCTATCATGCCTATAGTAGGACCATAGCGAAACTTGATAACAGAAACTGATTAATCACTTTTTTTTATGTCGACTCAAAGGGAGGGCAACATGGAACAACCAAACGACTGCAGAACTCGGATGGTCTCCTTTACTTATAATTTTCTCTGAGTGCTGCACTGAGCTTTTTGCATTACAGTGTACTGTACAGTACAGTACAGCGTACAGTATATAGCTTTATCTACAGTATACCCGGGAACGCTTCTCTTGCAATTAGATTGTGTTCGAATAGCCATTTCTATTCAATTGCATCTTCTGACATTCTAAATCTGTAGCGTACATACGTTTGTTTCTATTTTATTTGTGGCGGACTTACCTTCAAGCTCAGTTTCACTTTTTGTTATTTTTTTTTCTTGTTTAGAGTATTTCATTTATACATTTCTGGGTAGTTTTTGCATCATTCAAAGCATGTTTAAATTTGACATCATAATAATCATATTTTCAACTTTATTTCTAAACTGTTTATAAATTTTCCTTGTATTATCCGTTAGGCTTCTCAAATATATCTTTAACAAAACATATTTTCATATAAACTTTCCATGCAAAGTTGATTGCAATAACAACGCGATGGTGTTAATTTAACGCGATATATTTTGATGAATGTGCCCCAAATAATTTAAGAGCAAGTGGCTTTTCCTCACTCATAACAATGTCTATAGAAAAACACATCCAATCTTAGTTTTCTTCGTTCTTTTGCTATCTTTCTTTTGCTATCTGCTGGATGAGAAGACTACAGTGTATGATGTCACATGCGTAGAATGAAAATAGAGTTTCACAAAACTTAATTTTTTGAAGAAAAGAAAATGCATATTTCCTCGACTTGTCACTGATGTATGTTAAGGGTAATACTATTGCCCCAGAAGCGGATCTAGAGGGGGGTTGGGGGGTTGCACCCCCCCCCCCCCCCGAAAAAAAAAATCCGGGGACCATTTTTTTTTATCTTATTCTTTTTTTAAACTTGTAATTTTATTTTTTTCTATTTATGTATTGCACATGGCAATGACCTCTATACCAAAAATAGTGGTGTTTTAGATGCAAGAAAACGCCATTTTCACACGCAGATTTTCAAAAATTCTCCCTACTGTGGGAGGGGGGACACCCCCCTCCCACACCCTCCCCCTTTATAAAAATCTAGATCCGCCCCTGTCCCCCTGCCTTCTGAAAGAGGCAAGTCAAATGTTCTTTTATTATGAGAGAAAAGTGAAAATATGTTGTATTAAATTTTTCTTTATTATTTTCTTTATACCGTTCTACACATGTTACATGACAAGTCGCAGTAGTCTTTGCATGCAGAAGCGACTGAGCAAAAACTTCAAAAATATATAACTTTTGAACGGATTGTCCGATTTTCCTCAAACTCTCACTGATGCGTTCTGCTAATATTTCTGCATTCACTCAATCCACATGTCTATGAAGGTGAACTTGTCCTTTGAATCTCTCTTCGATGCGACCTTATCGAATTGTTCTTGATAGGAACCAAGACATGATAAGAGGTATATTCGTATGCTGTATATATATCGCTTCGGGCATCATACCATGATAGCGATTGTTATATTCCACAAACTAAGAATATTGCAATATGATTGGTCCAGAGCTGATCACGTGATGAAGCGTAGTTTTGCCCATCACATCACCTCAGAAGAAAAGTTCGTTACACTCTATGTTGATAGTCCCGTTTGTTTCGCTGATCTCCAGACAGTCCACACAGTCCTAATGCAAGATGAGTACGCGCGAAATAAAAGTGCATTGCACTGTGGACTATCATCACCTAGGTCACTTGATAGTACACAGTGCAACGCACTTTCACTTCGGTGCCGCGCGGTGCGCGCAGCAAATTCATTGTTTTGTCATCTACGCGCACACGCAGCCTAAGCCCTAAGGATACCTAAAAACAGCTAAAACGGTTTCAGATGTGGAATAAAATGGGAATTTTTAGGACCCTAGATGTAGAATATAAAGCAAATAATCAACTTTTAGTTTCAGGCAATGATACAAACTATCACTTCCTCGGCGATCTGAATGTGTACGCTGTCTTTCCTCAGCTGCGCTTCGGAAAGATAGCTACATCCAGATCGCCTCGGAAGTGATAGTTTGTCCCATCACCTTCACCAACGTCGATTATTTGCTTACTATCATCATTGTTAGTTTTACACTTAAGGAGGACAGAAAATATTTCCACTCAGAAACATTCATTATGTGTGCCCAGAGCCTACGTTATGCTTTCTTCTAAAATACCCTAAATCACGATATGCCCAAGTTCCCAATGTTTAACGTTATCCTCGTGGTACTTGTCGTATCCCACCTGAGGATCTCGTTGACAGGTGCTGATGGGGCACGTCGGGTGTGCTCCTCCAACAGGAAAAGCACGCTGAGGTGTCGAGGGAGGGACTAGTATTGATCTTAACCATGAATCACCCACAAATGTCGACTCACATCAACGTAGACATGAGCATCCAATGTAACATTTCTAACACAGCTACATCTCTAGAAGATAGCACATTCGATTTGGTTCACAAGAATTAGGTGTGACAACATATCAAAGAAAAATTATTCAGGTCTGTAAAAACTGAATGAGTGACGTTCTTTGCTCATTGCATTTGTAACCACGCGGATTTCAGATACTAAGTATGCTGTTTTAGTTTGATTTCTCTAAGCAAAATGTTTCATGAATGAACAACTATCAGGGATTGATTATTCAATATCAACATCAACTGTTATGAAAATCAATAAAGACACCAATTAAAAAAAGATAGAAAAAACATTGATTAAAAAGAACAGACTTAGAACAAAATGCGTTAAGTGTTAATGCCAAACCCTCCGCTTAACGTATGTAATGTGTTTTCCATTATAATCTGTGTATATATATATATATATATATATATATATATACATATATACATATAATATACATATATACATATATCACATACAGACAGATAGAGAGATAGAGAGGGAAATATGTAGACATACAAACGAAGAAAAAGGACTTAAAATTCTAAATATATTAGTCTGCCTTGAGATGGCTCATGTCACTTCGATATTTCACATATTTCCTGCATTGAATGAAAATAATTTTGGGAATTCTGAGTGTGAAGTCGCAGGAGTAAAGGGAACCAGAGATAGAGAGAAAGGGGAGAGATATGGAAATGCGTATTTAAAGGGTGAATTTCACTTTAAATGTCAGCATGTATCTCATCCAAAGCAATTCACGAGCATGCCTCGACGGTTGTGCTGTTGAATGCGAGAGTACCCCGGTGGTTAGGCCTACACTCCAGATCCATTGCCACCTGTCGAACTCGTGAAGTTAAAGTATTTTTTTCCTTTTTTAGTCCTATCTCGAATCCCTATCACTGATGGGATCGGAACAAACTTAATGCCAAGGTCTAAAGCCAGAAGGACTCTCATTTCAGCGTCGGCCATTCTCGACAAATAATCATCGCAATACATGTCGACTTAACCACAGCTACTGACACGTACGTTAAGTATTGGACATGATCCAATGTGTGGGACCCCATCATTTTCACGCGTTTACTTCGTTTGTGCATTCGCCGAGCCATTTCCGTTCCTAACCTGGAAAGTTTTGACACAAACAGACCATGAAGCGACTGTCATTACTCTGTGTTTTGTTTTAATCTTGGGTTTGTTTGTTTTTAGAGTGTGGACAATCCCATACAAGAAATCACGTACTATATTCTTGTATCGCTCA
>NW_027273649.1:0-12206 GCF_040938485.1 Diadema antillarum | reverse complement strand
GATACAATAAGCGCGCTAATTTGTGTTCACATTAGGCGTTTTCACATCAGCCCGATAAAAATCCAAGCTCGAGAAATTTTTCGCGATTGCGAATTAGAGCGCTATTTAATTTCTTGTTCACATCAGCCCGAAGAGAATTAGCCCGAATTTTTTCGAGCTAATTCGACAGCTGAGTATGTGCAAACAGCATCAGTAATGTGTGTGCCCTCTCAAAAATTCCTCATGATTTGTGTGCAGTTTCACTCCATCGATCGGGTCACAGGCATGATGGAAGCATCGCGCAAATTTCTCGAGTCGTTTTCACATTATCAAATAGCGCGCTTCTATCCCGCTATTTCAGAAATTTCCCGAGTTGTAGTCGAGAAATTTTCTCGACCAGAGCGATACAATTAGCGCGCTTATTTGTGTTCACATTATCAATAGCGCGCTATTTCGTTATCGGGTTAATTTCCCAAGTCAGAAAATAGCGCGCTATTTGGCAACATCGGGCTGATGTGAAAACGCCTATTATCAAATAGCGCGCTATTTCGTGATCGGTTAATTTCACAAGTCAGAAAATAGCGCGCTATTTCGAAACATCGGGCTGATGTGAAAACGCCTATTCTCTATTGAAAATTTTGGAATTCCTGTTCTAGTTAATAAATGAAAAAGCTCCCTTTATAAGTGCGGCAGGGCGACCCCCCCCCCCCCCCCCCGAAAAAAAAAAAAATATCGTCGTTTATCGAAATGATCGCGACTCCTTGGCATTGCTTGGAAAGTTGGCACCAAGTACAAAATATTTATCGATCAGTGCACGATGTCACAACTGCTTTGTGACATCAGTTCACATATAGTATACAGGCCCTATTATATTTTGGATCAATAATTTATCATCTATATAGTGATTGGTTTAAAGAGCTTCAAGTGATTATGGGTATTTTCAGCTACGCCAGTATGTTGGCATGTTTGACACTCCATGGCGTAGGCCAGGGCCCTGTCTTATAAAACTTGTGATAGAAATCAATCGATCACAAATCTCTTGAAAGCTGCAATCAATCGCAACCTGTGATTGCAGTATTCCGTCTTAATTTAATCACAACTTTTTTATAAGATGGATTTGCATTCAATCGTAAAGTTGCGATTGATTTGAATAAATCACAAGTCTTTATAAGACGGGGCCCTGCTATTTGCAAAATGACGTCACTTTTATGACATTTTGCAAATAGTATACTATTTGCAAAATGTTACAAAGCAATTCTGACATCGCGCGCTGCTTCGTAACGTCACTCTGTTACATGTCACAATTTCAAAACAAAACGATTGTGACATCACAAAGCAGCGTCGCCACTTTGTGCAGGGAGGTGTTAGAGAGATGTGTAGGTTCTATACACAGCATGACAATTGAATGCCTAGCATTCCACTGGCTTTGATGTTCCATGCTCCACGCCGCTCTTCCGTAGATTTTTGATATGGAGACCAAATAAAAGGTTCTTGATTTTAACCATTTTAAGCTGGATTTCAGAGGAAATGTTGAAATCTTGTGTAGAACTTTTTGGGTATTAGGATAATTATGGAATAAATCTTTTAAATTTTTTCTTCAAATTTTCTTGTTATTGATACCTGTATCCCGGGACTTAAAAAGGAACGTTATATCGAATAAAAAGTTAGCCTTTAACCATCTGGCGCACATTTGTGCATAATCTTGTTTGCCAGTTTAGTACCCAAATGTGAAATCCGTCGATTAAGTGATTATTGACCAATGCGTGTTTCCGCGTGCTTTAGGCCTATAGCATTTTACAGTTAAAGTAGTATACACCGTGAGCCTTTTTTCCTTCCCTTTTTTAACTGATTTTTGTTCGCGTGTCCTTTTCTCTACACACTAATGACTGCTGCAAAAAATGTTGAACAGGCCAGCGAAGCTGCTGTTCGCTCGGTTTGTTGTGAATGAGAAATGATGCATACTTAGAAATGCTGCCTTTGTCGAAGCAATTCGTTAACACCTGCAACAGAGCCCATAACTTCATTCTGGGCGGCAAGGAGAGATGCGGCACTTGTTTCTTCTCCTTCTTTACACCTCCCTGCTTTGTGAAATATAACAATGTTTGACAAAACAACTGTAACAGTCTGACATCAGCGCTGCATCGTACGGTCAGTGTAGAATCCATCCACAACATCGCATCCACCACACAATTTCTCGCCTCACATTAATTTCCCCTTTCTTGTACTTAAATTTTTAATCCAAAATGTAAAACAAATATACAATTTACTCTTTCTAATTTCGAGTTTCTGGCTAAAACTATAGGCCTCGGTGCTTAGCTCCAAAAGTGCTATTCAATTCGGGGCTGCGCCCCTCAGTGAAAATAGGCCTACTATTTTGGAGTCACCTCTGCCCATTGATTAACCAGAAACTCGCAAGGAAATACAAATTATATACTATTTGGAAAATGATGTCGTCATAAAAGTGACGTCATTTTTCATATAGTACGCCGCGGTGTGTCAAGCATGCCGACATTCTGTCATGATTGAAAGTACTAATCACATGAAGCTTTTTCAACCAAACGGTAAAGTTAGAGGATAGTTGGGTTTTTTTAATCCAAAATAATGAGAGAATCTAGAATCTAGCAAGAAGTCTGTGCTAGATCTAGTTCTAATTAAATTTTAGGGATTTAGGGTCTATTCAGTGCGATTCGATCGCAACTCAATTGCTCCAGCAAAAACAATCACGACATAATGACTCGAAGTTTATAGAAACGAAGTAGATTTAGATGTCAATACAATGACATGTAAATCGAGGCAAATGAACGCAAAACATCGATAAACACTTCAATTAAGGCGAAATTTCGTTTGTACAAACGAAATTTCGCCTTAATTAGAGAATTACCAATCAGATGAACCTAGTCTGTAGTGACCTGTTCAACATTTAGACTTGGACAAGTCATAAGATGACTCACAGAAAATATCTTTTTGTAGCTGCAAAATTTATTGCAGGAAATAATCGTTAGCAATTCATTTGTGAACATACCTGCGGTATTTTGAACAGCTTCAGCAAGTTAGCAACTTGAATCGAACAGGCGCTGGAACTCGCCCCAACGACACCAGTCACACGCTGAGGGGAGGTCATTTCTTCCCTCCACTTGGTCCAGAGTTCTGTCAGCGATTCGTTGGCCTTGCAGGCGATGTCGGCTCCGAAGTTTTGATCGTAATCGAACCAGTCGTCGAGTCTGACAAATTTGACGGACTGCTCGAGCGAGTAGGCCTCCTGGTTGCAATCGTCAAATGCCCGCAAGCCTAGGGTAAATCCAGGGAGTATGGAACCGTTATTTATCATATCCAGGGTGTAGAGCATAGCTTCCACGGATTGCATTCCCGACTGTTTCAAAAGTTGTCCGCAAACATGTTGGTCCGACGACTGGTGTACTCGAAGCAAACCGCCTATAACGATATCGCCAGGTATCCAGATAGCTTGTTTAGCAGGCCATGGAAAGGAGGTATTCATTCCAAAGGAAGAGCCAAGGTTAAGGTGAGCAAGAGTTAATAAAATGAATAATTCCAGGACTAGATTAAGAGCCATGTTTCCAGCTAGTAGCTATAGGAACCAGCAGCCTACCGCGATTGAATGAAAACAAAACAAAGCCTGCTAGCTAGAAGCTGGAGCGGAGATCCTTTTGAAGCAAAGCGCACGCGTGCCTACCTTCGAAGTGGCGGATCTACTTGATGAGTCGAGAGTCCGCGCTGTCGTCGCGTCGTCGCACTGAATTTCGACGAACGGATGCCCAAACCTCAGCCAAACCTATCTCGAGCTCGCAGAAATTCGTTCGCTCGCCTAGCTCGCTCGCGGGATCGCATCTCGCAAGCACTGGGGCTTGTGGAGTACGACGCAACCTGGTCTTGAGAGCGCCCTCCAGCGACGAATGGGTGACCACGCATACGAAGAACGATTTACTAGTTACTATGTAGGCCCACGTTTATTGAGAGGTACTCGTAAGTCGTGTACGAAGTAGCTGAGAAACTCGCTCAAAAAAAAAAAAAAAAAAAAAAAAAAAAAAGATTTGTGTGAAGTAATATGCAGTTACTTCGTTGAGTCATTCTCATCAGTGCTGCATGGAGGTTAACCCGTTGAGGACGGGCTGATTTTGCTACAACACTCATATCCCATAGACTCCTGCCCGAGTACTGTATACTCTGGACTCGTCCTTGATTCATGGAATATTAATGCATGTGACATGGGGTGATATAGGTGTACTATGGTTTGTCACCTTTAACTCTTAATGTGCCAGGCCCAAAACCCCTAACGTGCCAGAGGTTTTTACCTAAAGCCAGAACGTTTCGAAATTGGACCGACAATGAAATTTAAAACCGCCATATCTCTGAAACTTTTGACTGTTTTGAATTGAGTTCTACACAACATATATCAAGAAATGTTTGTTCTTTCATGTCATGTAGTCAGTTTGCCATAATTTCTATCTGAACCTGAAATATTGCAGAAATAATTGATACATCAAAAAAATTATAGAAATTTTTGTGTAGTATGGCAAAAAAGAGTCAGTCGCGGTTTTTCTTCAATAGAACGCTCCCTTGACTCTGTGAGAAAGTTTTAGAGCAACATCTCCTCTTTCAAATGATAACAAAATTGCCTTCTAGAATTGTATGATTCCAAAGATACTAGCAGTTTATTTTGTCTTAGCAATTTCTCTTTCTGCCTCAGTAATTCATTCCCAAATGTGACTTCTTTAGTCCCAAATCCTGTATTTGCAACTGAAGTAATGTCCCTGGCCCTGGAAGAGTGTCTTTTGTCCACTTGAGAAGGAAGAACCTACTAATCCTCCTTTTGTCTAAGCGGACCGGGGCGGGCGTATTCTATTGAAATCGGCTAGCCTTTGTCCGCGCGTAATTCCTATGCTAGCATGGGGGACGATTAGTGATGTTTACCAAAACAAAAGATGAAAGACTTGACCGATGAACAAAAGCTGACCCTCTTTCAGGGACAAAATCAAAGCAGCTTCCCGCAGGACAGCATCCAAGTGGAACAATGCGAGTGGAACCGCATAGACAATACACGCTGATTCAATAGCATACACACGCGTGGTTTACCAATGAGACTTTTGGTCCATACACATCTTGCGGAGGGTGCGCTCACTGCGGATTTTCCCGACGCGAAAAAAAGTACATCTAGCTGAAAAATCATGTATTTACTCAAAAATTTCCAATGTAAACATGGTCATATTTTCAGTGGAAACGATGGTTATACTAATCAGCTACCAGTACATATCATTGGCAGTTTCTTGGTGTAACACATTACGGTACCACAATAACTTAAATGATCAATGCTTTTCTCGCTCTTCTTAGTCACCAATCGGCGACCATGGCACGTCAGGACTAAGGTCGCCGTTCGGCGACCATGGCACGTTAAGAGTTAAGAGGGAACTGGTGAGGTGTTTCAGTCAGCAACAGGTTGCTGTTAGCACCCTTCAGAATGCTCTGATAGTATCCTGTGACATTTGTTTCTTCTTCTTTTTTTTTGTTGTTGTAAGAACCAAGAATGAGTGGCCATGTTTTCAGCTGTATGCTTATGATTGAGCTGTTATCTATGCTTTCTGTCAGACTTGGTATACTACTTGCAGAAAATGTTGTGAAAGATACAAGTTGTACCGATGTAGGGAAATGTTTGCCAGACTTATGAAATCAGGACAAAGAATTTGATATCCAGTGCTTGTTTCTTCGATTGTTTGGTGGGTAAGGTTCTGTTTTTAGTTATGTTCTGTTTTTCATATTTTTTTTTTGGGGGGGGGGGGAGGGGAGAGGAGGGGAGGTCAACCTCATGTGAGGATGCATGTTTGTTCCCAGAAGAGAAAGATGAATACATTTCTTAGGGTGTCTGTAAGCCTCTCTATCTGAAGTCAAATTTTGTAACTCCAGAGAGAGAGAGAGAGAGAGAGATGGAAGGGGGACATTTATTTGTGGAGTGGGGTTTGATGGTCTCATCCAATCTGAAAGCACAGAGAGCAACATAATTTTTGTCACAAGGACCACTTGGATCGGTCCGCGGTGCATTCCGCAACCCCCTCGACATCTGCAGAGTGTGTCTGAATCACGTTTTGTGGCCGCCAAAGAAGTTTTCTCTGATCCCTTTCCTCCTCCATCTGCCTTTTTATCACCCATCATCTTTTTCTTTTCTACAAAGTACGTGGGCACAATATTCTGTATGTGATGTTTGTGCTAGGCAGGATTTAAAGCTTGTGCATATCCCTTTTGTAACCCTGAAAATAAGATTCCTTTCATAAGCTTGCTTACTGTAGACCTAGTTAATTCGGACCTTTCCTCAGAATAGTACAACTGGAAACTACTATATGATGGAGGAGAAAACAATGCACAAGATTTCCAGGAAATTTGTCCAGACCCCGGAAAAAAAAAAACCTCCACCCATTATTCTTGGTACCAAAGAGGAGCATATTCTCAAGTGACAGAGGGTTATTTTTTTAATTTCTTTTTAAAAGATTTTGAGTTGTATTACCATAAGATTTCTTAAAGGATGCTGGGAGACATTTTCAACCATGCAAAATTTTGTGATGTTTGAAAAAGGAATCATATGTCATACTTCGGTAGAATGACTGCTATTTCTCCTGAACATATATATATTTTTCCTGAATGTAATGGCAAATATCAAGTAATTCTTGGCTGTTCTAACATGCAGACTACAAATATTATCTGTACATTTCCACTGACAAACAGGTTGTTTGTAGTCCATTGTTCAGGCATGCAGAGAAGGCTGATTATTTGATGATCATTGATATTTAACCCGTTGAGGATGAGTCCCAAGAATACTCATGCAGGTGTCTATGGGAAATGTGCGTTATAGCAAAATCAGTCCGTCCTCAGGGGGTTAATCGTGAATATACATCTTGAGTGCCAGAATAAGAAGTGTTGACTTTGATTTGGGGCTACCTTCTTCATCTTTATAGAGTCTCGAAGGGTGCATGATTTAGCCTCTTACAACTGGTGGGCCCTTATCTTATGTAGATATTAATTCACTACAAACTCTTTATACCTCCATTTTATTCTACTTACTTTCATCCAAGAGAATATGTAAATTGTAGGACAGATCTTGAACTAGAAAAGCACTCGTGGCTGAGGTTATTATGTTAACATGTTAAGGGGGAGATGTCAAATTATGGTTTCTGGTATTACAGTAATACCTGCTATGTCCGGATTCTTTTGGTTTCTATCACTTTGTCCCTCACACACCCACACACAAACAAAGAAATACACCAGCATATACAAATTATCTATCTTCTCTTTGTCCCAGCCCTACTTTTCTATTTGTTTTCTTTTTCTCATCCACCAGCCCATCTGTCTATCAGTTGTCCCATTTCTTCTACCATTCTATTTGGCTCCCTCTTCAAGTATGATCCTTTTTTTCCTTTTCATCCTTTCCCCAATTTCATATCTCCAGTTCTTATAGACTACATGTACCCTATCTTTCTCTTTATGTTCCCTTCTATTTCTTGTATCATTTTATTTAATATGTTCCTTTCAGTCCCCCTCCCTCTCTCTCTATCTCTCTCTCTCTCTCTCTCTCTTATTTGTTCCTTACTCTTTATGTTATATGCTCCCATCTTTTTCTCTTACATGTTCCTTTCCTTCTCTTTTTTCATATTTTTCTCCCTACCATCTCTTTGTCTTGTATGTTCCATCCCTTCTCCTGATATATGCTCACGTCTCTTGTAAATGCCCCTTCCATTCTGTTCCTCTTAATGCTCACTTTCATCTCTTTCCTGTGTATGCTCCTCTCCTTCTCTTGCTTTTATATGTTCCCTTCTCTATCTCTCATATTCTCCCTGCCATCTCATTGTATGTTCCTTGCCTTCTCTTTCTCTTGTATGCTCCCTTTCATCTCTTTCTCTTATATATTCCTTCCCTTCTGTATCTCTTATCATGCTTCCTTCCATCTCTCCCTCCTATATATATATTTACCCCCTCTATTTCTCTTATTATGCTCCCTTCCATCTCTCCCTCTCAATATTCATCCCCCTTCTCTATCTCTTATATGATCTCTTTTCTTCTCTTTCTCTTGCATGTTCCCACTCCCTATGTTCCTTTCCTTCTCTGTCTCTTATATGTTCCCTTCTATCTCTTTTTCTTATATGTTCCTTCCCTTCTATATCTCTTATGTGCTTCCTTCCATCTCTTTCTTTTGTATGCTCTTCCCTTCTCTTTCTATTATGTTCCTCTTCTCTTCTTCACATATATACTTTCTTCTGTCTCTTTCACTGCTTGTTCCCCTATCAACCCTTTCTTCTTCCTTCTGTCAATCTCTCTCAGGGACCGTTCCAGGTGTTATCATCACCTCATTATCCCTCCATCGCCATTCCCCATTTCTGACCTTCGCCATCATTAAAGTTAAAGGCATCCCCGTGGCCTAGACCTTTCCGCCTCCCATTTCTCTGATTTGGTTTGCTGGTGTTAGTCTGATTGGATATATTTGCAGGATTAGCGAATGTTCTTTTTGCTAAAGCACACTCGCGTGTGGTATTCATTTCCGCCGCAGCTAATCCTGCAAGCTTATTTGTAAGAACCTGAAGCAAGTAATTCCCAGGGGGGTAATCCAATTTTTTTTTTATTCCGTACTGCTCTGTAGACTGCAGTATTGCTGTATTACCCCTCTCCATGTTTGTGGACTTTAGAAAATTTACGATACTCTTCACTATGATTATTTATTTGAATTGGTATTGTATTCAAAACACCAGCAGTAGGGAGCTTAATTCCATCTCTGACATGGTGATAAGGAAGGTGTATCTGCTGCATTAAGTCTTAATTTGCCTTGCCCATCACGAAATTTGCAATATTACCCCCACATAGTATGTGTGTGAAGAACCTTGAACTTTCATTAAACAAAAATAAACCTGGCTTCTTTCTAAATAATTTGAACTGCTGTACTGCTTGATTTTCCCTGTGTATGTTTCAACAGGGTCATTTGTTTGTTGCTCATTTTATTGCCAAACTTTCTAATAGCAACGTTGCTTTTTTCTTTGGTGTTTCAGCTTAGGCCAATATCATTAATTTTACAAGATATTTTCAGATCACATTTCACTTTGAATGACATTATGTACTTCTTTTTTTGGTCTTTTTGCGATATGATTAAGCTCCTTTTTATGCCTCCGCCACGAAGTGGTGCCGGAGGCATTATGTTTTCGGGTTGTCCGTCCGTCCGTACGTCCGTCCGCTTTCGTTTATGCGATAACTTGAGTAATATTGACTTGAATTCTACCAAACTTGGTCCAAGTATGAAGTATGATAGGGCAATTAGTTGATTAGATTTTGGGTGAAATCCGCCAAAGGTCAAAGGTCAAAGGTCAAGGTCAAATCATGAAATTGTATCCGTTTACGCGATAACTCAAGACTGGATCGGGCAAATTTCACCAAACTTTGTCGGAGGATGATGTATGATTGGACAATTACTTGATTAGTTTTTTAGTGAAATCGGACTGAGGTCACAGGTCAAAGATCAAGGTCAAATCCTGAAATTTATCTGTTTACGTGATAACTCAAACTGGATGAAGCAGCTTTCACCAAACTTGGTCCAAAGATGATGTATTATGGGACAATTAGTTGAGTAGATTTTAGTGACATTGGCAAGAGGTCAAAGGTCAAAAGGTCAAGGTCAAATGCTAAAAATGTTGCTATTTCCCCAATATCTATGCAATGCCCCAAGGTATTTTCTTGAAACTTGGTGTAGATATGTACTACTGCATAAAGATTCTCCAGAGAGAGTTTCATGTCATAAGGTCAAAGGTCAAAAGGTCAAAGGTTAGGTGAAAATGTTGTAGTATCACTTTTCTCACAAATGGTTCAATGTATCTTCATGGAACTTTGTACATATGCATGTACTGACTGGCAGAGATTATCTAGTGAATTTAGGGGTCATAGGTCAATAGTCATGGGGTCAAAGGTCAAGGTCAACTCCTCAATATTTTACTATTTCCCTCATACACTAGTATATGAAATGCTTGCATTATTAGTTTTCAAACTTAATATATATTGCCTAATGGAGATTCTCCAGGAAATTTCCAGCCAGAATGTCAAAGGTCAAAGGTTAAGGGTCAAAGGCCAGGTTTCAATGCCCCCCCCCCAAAAAAAAAAAAAAATCTATTTTGAACTGTAATTACACTCTTTCTTCATACCTTGGAAATTACTCAATGCATAAACTTATGAAAGGGTCCGTCAGAATTCAAGTAAAAATTCTCAAATCCCCAAATATGTGTACCCTTCACTCTTCGACAATTATAGCAAACCCAGTTCAAGGAAAGTGAACATTCGAGTCATTTCTGACAAACCTGTCATATCAATATTTTGCCAGTTATGTGAAACTGTCATGGATCACACATTGTGAAGACATTGTACTATATGCCTATTGGGAGAATCATGCATTATGGCGGAGGCATCAGTCGCCATAGCGACATTTCTAGTTTGTTTTAGAATAACAAGGAGTGGATATAAAAAGAATAGTTTGAATGCATGCCTCCAGCTGTATACAAAAACAAATCTTGTCTAATAAAGCATACAACTTTATTTCCTTATAAAAAAAACCTCTTTGATTGTCTCTTACACAGAAGCGATATTCAAAGAAAGACAAAATGCATGATGTAACAGTCATCCGTGCTTTGTCCATCACCCAAAGCTCTTAGGTTTATGAATGACCTTGACCCTCTGGATGACTGTCTCACAGGTTTGCTGGCTGTAGCTCCTGATGCCGTGAAGGTATACATAACATTTGAAACTTTCGTAGTCCCTGTGTGCAGCCGATGTCACAGCTTCAGAGGGTGAACTTACACAAATCAGAAGCTACCCTGGGAATGTAGCAACCTGTTAAGGTACTGTAAAGGGAACAGAATCCAATGTGTCTTTTCCACACTTCTCATGAAACTTTGCTGGGAGGATATTTGTCATGAGGTGGAGTAATCCCGATCCTGTGAAATTGTATCCCCCAGACAACAACTCCATTTGTCCTTGCCAACTGAGTAGTCATGACCTTGACCCATTTAAATTGACCTGGTGGTTTCAGTGAGCCCAAGCTCGTCCTCGGGAAGCAAGGAAAGAAAATGAAAATTTTTTATTTTTGATGGGGGAGGGATTTGAAGAATATTGCCTTTATGATGTTTCTCCACTTTGCTCCTCGTAAAAGGTGAACATGCATCTCCCTAGTGAGTCAGAACATCAGTGTCCAATGTAAGTGATAGAGCTCTCTCACTTTTCTTTTAGCAGCAAAAAAAAAAGAAGAAAAAGTGGTGATACGTGTCATCATTTATAGACCATCCTATTTTTTTTTGCAATGTAATATGTACATGTGAATCACACTCAGAATGTGATTTATCTGATTGCACATTTTTGACAGATATGAATATGATGAAAGGTAGAGAACCTACCAACTTCCCTGCCTACCTCGATGATAGATGAGGCATTTACAATCATAAAATTCATCACACCTACAGTATTCTGACACACAATTCATTGTCCTCTGTTCAGTCTTTTAAAGTTGAGTTATTATTACTAATAACTCCTAACTTTATCTATTCATTCAGAAACATTAGTGTTAATGACAATAACATTGTCATACATATGTATTTCTTCATGATTGTATGAAAGAAACATGCTTGATGTTTTGTTATACTTTCATGCTTTGGTTTGATGTGAGTAGTAATACTGAATTAACCCCTCCTGTGCCAGGAACTTTTGGCCAGTGTGTACTACACAATGGGCTTTTATGTGCTGTAGAGATAGATGAATCTAGTACTGTACGAGCAAATAATTTCAGAAGATAATGTGAAAGGTTGAAGCTGAATGGAAATGTTCCCCCCAAATCATTAAAATTAAAGTGTTATGGCATAGAGGCCCAGACCTTGCGTGAGTTTCACTGACGCATTTACTGTTCTAATGTTTTTAACGAAATCAGTTGACTCTGTGATCTAACAGATTTCGTAAGTTTCAAAGAGTGGTTGTGTAAGTGCCAGTCCATTCAGCTTTGGTTGAGTGTGGCATCATATATCCAAAATCTTTTGATCCCACGAAAGAGCAAACACTTATCATTGTTGCGTCAAAGGTCTTCTCACTCCATAGACATATCAATAAGCCTTGTAAATGGATTGCAGAGCAGTGAGGACAGAACCACAGAATATTCATGCGTAGGGCAGACGGACCGTTGGAGAAAAACAAAATTTGAGCTGTTCCTGTCT